>NW_025746127.1:0-152500 GCF_021184085.1 Oncorhynchus gorbuscha
TCTGTGCTTGCCTGTGTTTCTGTCCTGGAGTGTGTTTCCGGTGTCCTGGAACGCACCCTGTCTGGTTGCCGGGCGAATTAGCTTGTTGGGAGATCGATGTTCACCAGCACCTGTATCCCATCAGTAACCTGCACACCTGTCCTGATCATCACCTCTCCCCTTCAAAAGCTCTGACCTGACATCCAATCCCTGCCAGATCGTTAGCCATGAACAGTATGTTGTGCCATAGTATCAGCCTCAAGTTGGATAGAATTTGTTTTGTTGTTTTTTAACGTATTGCTTGCCTTAAACTTATCTCCGTTTGTTCTGTCTTCAGTTACTCACCCGGATCATTTACCCCATTCCCACCTGGTCGTCGGAGGATTCCGCTACCCCATTGGATCCACCTATTTACTCCCATCAACTCACCACCGCTGCCCGCTACGCCACCTGGATATATCTACCCATTCACATTCACTTGTAAATAAATACTCACCTTCTTCCTACTCTCCTTGTCCTGGTCTGCTTCTGGGTTCGATTTTGAAAGAACGTGACAGTTTCTATATTCTGTGTTAGAAAGACGAGATGAAAGGTCTTATAAACTGCTTCTCTGTGACATCACAGGGTTGGATTAAAGGTAATAAAAATGGTGCTTTTCAAAAGGAGTTTCTAGCCAGAAGGAGGGTCTTTTCTTGCTCCCCAGGTCACAGTGAATGTCATTGTGTTTTTAAAACGGTTACCTTTTGATCATTGTTTTAATTTTTTTTCTTCTACAAAAGGTGGAAATGCACAGTTTTCACATATGTCGACACTGGTATTGTACTGGAGACAACGAACATGAGGCTGAAACGTGGTGAAGGAAAAGGTTATAAAGTCCCTAAAGTCCCAGTACATTTGAAGTATAGAAAATAAATATACAATGGGATATTCTGTCTCAACACAAGTGATGAGTTGAGTGATGTGTTTAGTGCAGCCACAGTTTAAATGAAAGAGACATGCAGGATTTCTAATACATGAACAAGCACATTGAATGAAAAGATACATTACTATAGGAGTTATTCATAAAAGGTTATGGTCAAATATTCTGAATAAGTCTCTATGTGGGTTTGGTTCTCCTAATTACCTGTCATGGTGGTTACTCTGTGAATCTTGGAGCGGGATCCGGGAGTGGTGCCACATATGTGCAGGGAGTATCGGGTCTGAGGTCGCAGGTTACTGAACTCCACAGAGCGAACGCTGTCGGGGAGAACAACGGACACCCTCTTTGTGTGAGCTTTACCTCTGGAGCTACCGGGAGCTTTAGTGGGGAAAGCCACGGTTCCATTAGGGCTCTGTTTTCGGATCTCAATGGTGGAGTTTACGACTCCAGCTACTCTGTCCTCTTCCCTGAGAGCAGCTCCCTCCTCCGCCTCTTCCTCCTCCTCTTCCTCACCCTCTGCCCTGTGCACTCTTCTGGACACAGTGAAGTTCTTAAACATGGCTGTTGGGGCCGACCATGTGAGGGTGAAGCCGTACGTGGTGATGTTCTGAACCTTCACAGAGCCAAGTCCACGGCCCACTCCTGTTCCTGCTTTCCTGGTGGTGTTTTTGGAAGACTGGATAGTTGCTGTCTTGTTGCTGAAGACTTTGACTTCAGAGGTGGTCTCCACAGTGGTCATGTTCACAACATACTGACTCTTCCGTGGGACTGGCTTCCCTTTGCCTGACCCTGTCTTCACAGTAGTTTTAGATGTGCCTGAGGAGATGTCTGCCTCTGTCTTAATGTCCTTTGTAAGGGTGATCTTGCCCGTCCCAGCCTTAGTGATATCAAAAGCCAATGACACCTTTGTAACGTTCATAGTCCCCTGAACTAATTTCACATTTTTGACTGTTTTCTTTCCAGATGTTAGAGTCACATTCTTCTCAGCCAACGTCGACTGCTCCAGAGTCTCTTTTCCTGACCGGGTTTTGTTCACAAACGTCTTCACAGTGCTTTGGGTGACATTGTCTTGAGGCTGGTCTTGGAGGTTGCCAGCTTCAGCATTGGCTTTACCTCCAGATTCCTCCTTCACTGTTCCTTTCAACTTCAGGTCAGGTTTAGACAGCTTCTTTATAACTGTCGTTTTGCCTTTGCTCTCTTGCTTTCTTCCTCCATGGTGTTTCAACAGAACCTGTCCGACGGTTGGTTGGCCCAGTCCAGTCTTGGTAGCATTGGAATGGGTGGTTTTGGTTTTAGTGACAGTAACCCCTTGTTTGGCTTGTGTCTTGGTGAGCCCTGCTTTTACACTTGTGGTCCCTTTCGTTTTGCTTTTGATGTCACCATCCTCTTTGGCGGCTGTAGGTTTCTTTTGCTCTGTTTTCTTCTGGAAGAGGATTTGGTCTGCTTTGGTCTTCTTCCCCTGCAGACTCTCTGTGATAGCACTGCTCTCAGGTGATGCCTTCAACGCCACCGTCTCCACCGTTATCTGGATTTTGTCTTTGGTACCTTCTGGAGATGAGAGAAAAAAAATGTGTTCCAATAAACACACAAGCATACAACTTAGAATGAAGGAATGTATATTAGGCATGCATTCTAAGTGGTGTGCTTGTGTGTGGCGACTGGAAGTTAACCTTCTAGCTGAATTGCAATAAAGAAAATCAGATCAAAGAAGACAAGTCAGATCAAATGAAGAAGGCACAGTAACTGACTTTTACTGCAGTCAGCTCCAGCTGTACATTTACTGCAGTCTAGACCAAGGAACCCTGGGAGGCAGACACACTTTCCCTTCTCACATTTCCCATTCGCACTGCAGTCATTGTGACATGGGGCTTTGGAGCAGGAAGCACCTGGTAGGAAGGGGAAGAGAGTATACAGTATGAAACCAGACAGAGCAAACATCAAAATATGAAATGTTAATGTTTTTACCAGAAAGACTGTATTTAATTCAAACTAGCCTCATGGATAATCTCCATATCAGAATGAAGTTATTATATGAAAGAGGTTTGCGACTAGGAGGTTACAGTTATGTGTAACTAAAGAAGACCAGTCATACATTTACTCTTCATGAGGGACATCTCTTTCTCCAGCCTGCCAACACGTCCTTTCAGTGCTGCCATCTCAGCCACACATCCCCCGGTGCAGGAGGTAGGAACCAGACTGATGCGGTGGGTCAGGGTTAGAGGAAAGCCAGGCTTCAGCTTCAGCTCATGGGTCTGGGTCTGCTCCTTGGTGCGGTTGCTAGCGTCGCTCTGGGTGTCCTTACTGATGCAGCCAGAGTCAGAAGTGATGAGCACCTTGATGGGGATGGGATGCGGCAGTGTGATGGAGGGTTTGTCTTTGGTTGTGGTCTTTGGACCACTGGCTGTGAGAGGCTTGAGGGGGGTTGAAGGGGCTGGAAGAATCTGATTGGCTTCGGTTGGGCTTAGGGCTTTCACAGTGGGCTTAGGGGTCTCTTTGGTGAGTTTGACGAGCGTGGCTGTTGGAGGTTTGAGGGGGGTTGAGGGGGCTGGATGTGTCTGATTGGTTGCAGTTGGGTTTAGGGCTTTCACAGTGGGCTTAAGGGTCTCTTTGGTGAGTTTGATGAACGTGGCTGTTGGAGGCTTGAGGGGAGTCGAGGGGGCTGGATGTGTCTGATTCACTGCAGCTGGGTTTAGGGTTTTCGGAGTGGGCTTAGGGGTCTCTTTGGTGAGTTTGACGAGCGTGGCTGTTGGAGGTTTGAGGGGGGTAGAGGGTGCTGGATGTGTCTGATTGGCTGCAGTTGGGCTTAGGGCTTTCACAGTGGGCTTAGGGGTCTCTTTGGTGAATTTAATAAACGTGGCTGTTGGAGGCTTAAGGGGGGTCGAGGGGGCTGGATGTGTCTGATTGGCTGCAGCTGGGTTTAGGGTTTTCGGAGTGGGCTTAGGAGTCTCTTTGGTGAGTTTGACGAGCGTGGCTGTTGGAGGTTTGAGGGGGGTTGAGGGGGCTTGATTAATCTGATTGGGTATAGTTGGGTTTAGGGCTTTCGGAGTGGGCTTAGGGGTCTCTTTGGTGAGTTTGACGAGCGTGGCTGTTGGAGGTTTGAGGGGGGTAGAGGGGGCTGGATGTGTCTCAGTGCCTGCAGTTGGGCTTAGGGCTTTCACAGTGGGCTTAGGGGTCTCTTTGGTGAGTTTGATAAACGTGGCTGTTGGAGGTTTGAGGGGGGCTGGATTAATCTGATTGGCTATAGTTGGGCTTAGGGCTTTCAGAGTAGGCTTAGGGGTCTCTTTGGTGACTTTCACGAGCGTGGCTGTTGGAGGTTTGATGGGGCTTGAGGGGGCTGGATGTGTCTGATTGGCTATAGTTGGGCTTAGGGCTTTCAGAGTAGGCTTAGGGGTCTCTTTGGTGAGTTTGACGAGCGTGGCTGTTGGAGGTTTGATGGGGCTTGAGGGGGCTGGATGTGTCTGATTGGCTATAGTTGGGCTTAGGGCTTTCAGAGTAGGCTTAGGGGTCTCTTTGGTGAGTTTGACGAGCGTGGCTGTTGGAGGTTTGATGGGGCTTGAGGGGGCTGGATGTGTCTGATTGGCTGCAGCTGGGTTTAGGGCTTTCAGGCTTTCAGAGTGGGCTTAGGGGTCTCTTTGGTGACTTTCACAAGCGTGGCTGCGGTTTTTGGTTTTGCGAGGGTGAGTAGGACGTAGGGTTTCGGTTCACTTCCTGTTCCTGTGGCGTTTCTTTTCTCATTGGTTACTGGAGTTTGAAGAGAGGGGAACGGGGTTAGCAGGAAGAGGAGGCCTAGAGAAAACAACATTTTGAGGCAGAATAGTTTTTGGATGGTCCGAATTCCAACAGTTCTATAAACTCCTTCCCCAGTGTCTCAGTGGAGAGGAGGCTAGACAATCCACCAGGGTTATCCTACAAATGAAAAAGAAAAAACAAGTCAGCCAAGACGAGTATACTCAGATTACAGTTTATTAACATATGCAAAGCCATTCTGGAACCAAGTCATAAAGTTAGGTTTGTGCTGTGGCCATTGGCTGTAGAGGTATGTAGTGACTACGAGCCAGAGGCTCAGTGCACAACAGATAAGCACTGTGTTCACTACTAGTAGTATATTCTGCGGTGCTGCTATACATTTTCACTGGACGTTTCCGCTCTCCTTCTCCAAACACATACACTGAATCCTTTTCTCACTTTGCTCCTAAACTATTCGTTTTTTTGCTCCCTCACCAGGTGAAGAAAGGGGCTATTATACCGTACAAACCCAACTACTTGTAGTAGCTCTCTCCAGAAGTCCTCCTTGAGCTCAAACCCCCACATCCAAACTGACAAAGATTACTTGGAATGCTTTCAATGAGAACATTATGCTTATCACAGGAGGTTGGTGGCACCTTAATTAGGGAGGACAGGCTGGTGGTAAAGGCTGGAGCGGAATCAGTGGCACATCTTTTTTTGTTATTAACCCATTTTGAGGAAAATATATATATTTTTGTTTTTTTACATATATATACATTTTACATACACATTTTGCATACACATTTTACATACATGGTACTTTTATATAAAGCAGTCACATAACAATAATACATTACCAAACATCAGCTCTTTAATCCCACCCCTCAGCCACTCTCAGCCCATCCCACCTATCACCATAGACCTCAGCTCTTTAATCCCACCCCTCAGCCTCTCTCAGCCCATCCCACCTATCACCATAGACCTCAGCTCTTTAATCCCACCCCTCAGCCACTCTCAACCCATCCCACCTATCACCATAGACCTCAGCTCTTTAATCCCACCCCTCAGCCACTCTCAACCCATCCCACCTATCACCATAGACCTCAGCTCTTTAATCCCACCCCTCAGCCACTCTCAGCCCATCCCACCTATCACCATAGACCTCAGCTCTTTAATCCCACCCCTCTGCCACTCTCAGCCCATCCCACCTATCACCATAGACCTCAGCTCTTTAATCCCACCCCTCAGCCACTCTCAGCCCATCCCACCTATCACCATAGACATCAGCTCTTTAATCCCACCCCTCAGCCACTCTCAGCCCATCCCACCTATCACCATAGACCTCAGCTCTTTAATCCCACCCCTCTGCCACTCTCAGCCCATCCCACCTATCACCATAGACCTCAGCTCTTTAATCCCACCCCTCAGCCACTCTCAGCCCATCCCACCTATCACCATAGACCTCAGCTCTTTAATCCCACCCCTCTGCCACTCTCAGCCCATCCCACCTATCACCATAGACCTCAGCTCTTTAATCCCACCCCTCAGCCACTCTCAGCCCATCCCACCTATCACCATAGACTTCAGCTCTTTAATCCCACCCCTCAGCCACTCTCAGCCCATCCCACCTATCACCATAGACCTCAGCTCTTTAATCCCACCCCTCAGCCACTCTCAGCCCATCCCACCTATCACCATAGACCTCAGCTCTTTAATCCCACCCCTCAGCCACTCTCAGCCCATCCCACCTATCACCATAGACCTCAGCTCTTTAATCCCACCCCTCTACCACTCTCAGCCCATCCCACCTATCACCATAGACCTCAGCTCTTTAATCCCACCCCTCTACCACTCTCAGCCCATCCCACCTATCACCATAGACCTCAGCTCTTTAATCCCACCCCTCTGCCACTCTCAGCCCATCCCACCTATCACCATAGACCTCAGCTCTTTAATCCCACCCCTCAGCCACTCTCAGCCCATCCCACCTATCACCATAGACCTCAGCTCTTTAATCCCACCCCTCAGCCACTCTCAGCCCATCCCACCTATCACCATAGACCTCAGCTCTTTAATCCCACCCCTCTGCCACTCTCAGCCCATCCCACCTATCACCATAGACCTCAGCTCTTTAATCCCACCCCTCTTCCACTCTCAGCCCATCCCACCTATCACCATAGACCTCAGCTCTTTAATCCCACCCCTCTACCACTCTCAGCCCATCCCACCTATCACCATAGACCTCAGCTCTTTAATCCCACCCCTCTACCACTCTCAGCCCATCCCACCTATCACCATAGACCTCAGCTCTTTAATCCCACCCCTCTGCCACTCTCAGCCCATCCCACCTATCACCATAGACCTCAGCTCTTTAATCCCACCCCTCAGCCACTCTCAGCCCATCCCACCTATCACCATAGACCTCAGCTCTTTAATCCCACCCCTCTGCCACTCTCAGCCCATCCCACCTATCACCATAGACCTCAGCTCTTTAATCCCACCCCTCAGCCACTCTCAGCCCATCCCACCTATCACCATAGACCTCAGCTCTTTAATCCCACCCCTCTACCACTCTCAGCCCATCCCACCTATCACCATAGACCTCAGCTCTTTAATCCCACCCCTCACCACTCTCAGCCCATCCCACCTATCACCATAGACCTCAGCTCTTTAATCCCACCCCTCTGCCACTCTCAGCCCATCCCACCTATCACCATAGACCTCAGCTCTTTAATCCCACCCCTCAGCCACTCTCAGCCCATCCCACCTATCACCATAGACCTCAGCTCTTTAATCCCACCCCTCAGCCACTCTCAGCCCATCCCACCTATCACCATAGACCTCAGCTCTTTAATCCCACCCCTCTGCCACTCTCAGCCCATCCCACCTATCACCATAGACCTCAGCTCTTTAATCCCACCCCTCAGCCACTCTCAGCCCATCCCACCTATCACCATAGACCTCAGCTCTTTAATCCCACCCCTCTGCCACTCTCAGCCCATCCCACCTATCACCATAGACCTCAGCTCTTTAATCCCATATAAACTTGTCCCTTTTTCAGGACCCTGTCTTTCAAAGATAATTAGTAGAAATCCAAATAACTTCACAGATCTTCATTGTAAAGGGTTTAAACCCTGTTTCCCATCCTTGTTCAATGAACCATAAACAATTATGAACATGCACCTGTGGAATGGTCATTAAGACACTAACAGTTTACAGACGGTAGGCAATTAAGGTCACAGTTACGAAAACTTAGGACACTACCTTTTTGAGGCCTTTCTACTAACTCTGAAAAACACCAAAAGAAAGATGCCCAGGGTCCCTGCTCATCTGCGTGAACGTGCCTTGGGCATTCTGCAAGGAGGCATGAGGACTGCAGATGTGGCCAGGGCAATAAATTGCCATGTCCGTACTGTGAGACACCTAAGACAGTGCTACAGGGAGACAGAACAGACAGCTGATCTTCCTCACAGTGACAGACCACGTGTAACAACACCTGCACAGGATCGGTACATCCGAACATCACACCTGCGGGACAGGTACAGGATGGCAACAACAACTGCTCAATTTATACCAGGAACGCACAATCCCTCAATCAGTGCTCAGACTGTCTGCGATAGGCTGAGAGAGGCTGGACTGAGGGTTGTAGGCCTGTTGTAAGGCAGGTCCTCACCAGACATCATCAGCAACAACTTCGCCTATGGGCACAAACCCACCGTCGCTTGACCAGACAGGACTGGCAAAAAGTGCTCTTCACTGACGAGTTGCGGTTTTGTCTCACCATAGGTGACGGTAGGATTCACGTTTATTGTCGAAGGAGTGAGCGTTACACTGAGGCCTGTACTCTGGAGCGGGATCGATTTGGAGGTGGAGGGTCCCTTGTGGTCTGTGGCGGTGTATCACAGCATCATCGGACTGAGCTTGTTGTCGTTGCAGGCAATCTCAACGCTATGCGTTACAGGGAAGACATCTTCCTCCCTCATGTGGTACCCTTCCTGCAGGCTCATCCTGACATGACCCTCCAGCATGACAATGCTCGTTCTGTGCGTGATTTCCTGCAAGACAGGAATGTCACTGTTCTGCCATGGCCAGCGAAGTCCTCAATCCCATTGAGCATGTCTGGGACATGTTGGATCGGAGGGTGAGGACTGGGGACATTCCCCCCAGAATTGTCCGGGAACTTGCAGGTGCCTTGGTGGAATGGTGGGGTAACATCTCACAGCAAGAACTGGCAAATCTGGTGTAGTCCATGAGGAGGGGATGCTCTGCAGTACTTAATGCAGCTGGCGGCCAAACTGTTACTTTTGATTTTGACCCCCTCTTTGTTCAGGGACACATTATTCAATTTCTGTTTTCCACTTGCCTCCATTTTTGTGTCAGTGCTGCAATCAGTTGTTTGTACATTTGTATTGAGCAGATATTCCCATATATTTTCGAAGGCTGCATATGTGACATAACTCCTCCGTTTCTATTCATAATATCATGAATAAATATAACACCATTTTAAAACATTTTTTCCATAAAGATGTTTTTTTTAAATTAATCAGTATGTTTGAGTTTAACCATAACATTTGTTGTAATATTTGCTTTATCTTTTATGAAGGATAAAACTGAAATTGTAACCATTTTTGTATGGCTTGTTTAAGAAAGGCCAATATTTTAAACAAAATTTTATTTTCAATTAGTCAGAAATGAGAAGTTGTAATCTGTATAAAGGCAAAAAGGCATTTTTTTTCAAACAAAGGATGAGCCTTTCTTAATAATGTACTGGAGAACCATTTTGGGTTTAGTATAATTTAGGTATGAGTGAAGCTTTTACTGAGAGGTTTAAGCTTTAATATTTAATCATTTTAGCCCCCCAAACTCATATTCATTATATAAATAGGCACGTTTCATTTTGTCTGGCTTAGCATTCCAAATAAAATGAAATATTTTCTGCTCATATGATTTAAAAAACGAGTCTTCTAGAGTAGGCAGTGCCATTAGTAAGTAAGTTAACTGTGATAAAACCAAAGAGTTATTCAATGTGTCTTTCCATAAATAGACAAGTATTTACATGGTTGCAGAATTGTATCCATTTTTGCTAACTTTCTATTGAAATTGATTGTGGAAAGTGTTGTTTTTTTAGATGTGAATAACAAGTATGTCTACTTCTCCATCCGCCCATTAAAGTGGTAAACTACAAGGTAGTGTAAACAATGTATTTTTTAACGATCCAGTACATATTATGGTACACTTGTCATAATTAGGTATGCACACATTTAAGTCCTTTGGATAAAAGCGTCTGCTAAATGGCATATATTAGGTACACTTGTCATAATTAGGTTTTAGTCCAGAGAGGCTAGAAAAGTGATCAAGATCTTCAATGAGACTGTGCAGGGATCCAGATTGTGGACTTAAGTTAACACTTGAGTCGTCGGTATGCATTGACACTGAGACTGTGCAGGGATCCAGATTGTGGACTTAAGTTAACACTTGAGTCGTCGGTATGCATTGACACTGAGACTGTGCAGGGATCCAGATTGTGGACTTAAGTAAACACTTGAGTCGTCGGTATGCATTGACACTGAGACTGTGCAGGGATCCAGATTGTGGACTTAAGTAAACACTTGAGTCGTCGGTATGCATTGACACTGAGACTGTGCAGGGATCCAGATTGTGGACTTAAGTAAACACTTGAGTCGTCGGTATGCATTGACACTGAGACTGTGCAGGGATCCAGATTGTGGACTTAAGTAAACACTTGAGTCGTCGGTATGCATTGACACTGAGACTGTGCAGGGATCCAGATTGTGGACTTAAGTAAACACTTGAGTCGTCGGTATGCATTGACACTGAGACTGTGCAGGGATCCAGATTGTGGACTTAAGTAAACACTTGAGTCGTCGGTATGCATTGACACTGAGACTGTGCAGGGATCCAGATTGTGGACTTAAGTAAACACTTGAGTCGTCGGTATGCATTGACACTGAGACTGTGCAGGGATCCAGATTGTGGACTTAAGT
Organism: Oncorhynchus gorbuscha; assembly: GCF_021184085.1. Taxonomy (NCBI): domain Eukaryota; kingdom Metazoa; phylum Chordata; class Actinopteri; order Salmoniformes; family Salmonidae; genus Oncorhynchus; species Oncorhynchus gorbuscha. Next base: position 10,630 of record NW_025746127.1, read on the forward strand.
AAACACTTGAGTCGTCGGTATGCATTGACACTGAGACTGTGCAGGGATCCAGATTGTGGACTTAAGTAAACACTTGAGTCGTCGGTATGCATTGACACTGAGACTGTGCAGGGATCCAGATTGTGGACTTAAGTAAACACTTGAGTCGTCGGTATGCATTGACACTGAGACTGTGCAGGGATCCAGATTGTGGACTTAAGTAAACACTTGAGTCGTCGGTATGCATTGACACTGAGACTGTGCAGGGATCCAGATTGTGGACTTAAGTAAACACTTGAGTCGTCGGTATGCATTGACACTGAGACTGTGCAGGGATCCAGATTGTGGACTTAAGTAAACACTTGAGTCGTCGGTATGCATTGACACTGAGACTGTGCAGGGATCCAGATTGTGGACTTAAGTAAACACTTGAGTCGTCGGTATGCATTGACACTGAGACTGTGCAGGGATCCAGATTGTGGACTTAAGTAAACACTTGAGTCGTCGGTATGCATTGACACTGAGACTGTGCAGGGATCCAGATTGTGGACTTAAGTAAACACTTGACGGTATGCATTGACACTGAGACTGTGCAGGGATCCAGATTGTGGACTTAAGTAAACACTTGAGTCGTCGGTATGCATTGACACTGAGACTGTGCAGGGATCCAGATTGTGGACTTAAGTAAACACTTGAGTCGTCGGTATGCATTGACACTGAGACTGTGCAGGGATCCAGATTGTGGACTTAAGTAAACACTTGAGTCGTCGGTATGCATTGACACTGAGACTGTGCAGGGATCCAGATTGTGGACTTAAGTAAACACTTGAGTCGTCGGTATGCATTGACACTGAGACTGTGCAGGGATCCAGATTGTGGACTTAAGTAAACACTTGAGTCGTCGGTATGCATTGACACTGAGACTGTGCAGGGATCCAGATTGTGGACTTAAGTAAACACTTGAGTCGTCGGTATGCATTGACACTGAGACTGTGCAGGGATCCAGATTGTGGACTTAAGTAAACACTTGAGTCGTCGGTATGCATTGACACTGAGACTGTGCAGGGATCCAGATTGTGGACTTAAGTAAACACTTGAGTCGTCGGTATGCATTGACACTGAGACTGTGCAGGGATCCAGATTGTGGACTTAAGTAAACACTTGAGTCGTCGGTATGCATTGACACTGAGACTGTGCAGGGATCCAGATTGTGGACTTAAGTAAACACTTGAGTCGTCGGTATGCATTGACACTGAGACTGTGCAGGGATCCAGATTGTGGACTTAAGTAAACACTTGAGTCGTCGGTATGCATTGACACTGAGACTGTGCAGGGATCCAGATTGTGGACTTAAGTAAACACTTGAGTCGTCGGTATGCATTGACACTGAGACTGTGCAGGGATCCAGATTGTGGACTTAAGTAAACACTTGAGTCGTCGGTATGCATTGACACTGAGACTGTGCAGGGATCCAGATTGTGGACTTAAGTAAACACTTGAGTCGTCGGTATGCATTGACACTGAGACTGTGCAGGGATCCAGATTGTGGACTTAAGTAAACACTTGAGTCGTCGGTATGCATTGACACTGAGACTGTGCAGGGATCCAGATTGTGGACTTAAGTAAACACTTGAGTCGTCGGTATGCATTGACACTGAGACTGTGCAGGGATCCAGATTGTGGACTTAAGTAAACACTTGAGTCGTCGGTATGCATTGACACTGAGACTGTGCAGGGATCCAGATTGTGGACTTAAGTAAACACTTGAGTCGTCGGTATGCATTGACACTGAGACTGTGCAGGGATCCAGATTGTGGACTTAAGTAAACACTTGAGTCGTCGGTATGCATTGACACTGAGACTGTGCAGGGATCCAGATTGTGGACTTAAGTAAACACTTGAGTCGTCGGTATGCATTGACACTGAGACTGTGCAGGGATCCAGATTGTGGACTTAAGTAAAAACACTTGAGACTGTGCAGGGATCCAGATTGTGGACTTAAGTAAACACTTATGCATGCATTGACACTGAGACTGTGCAGGGATCCAGATTGTGGACTTAAGTAAACACTTGAGTCGTCGGTATGCATTGACACTGAGACTGTGCAGGGATCCAGATTGTGGACTTAAGTAAACACTTGAGTCGTCGGTATGCATTGACACTGAGACTGTGCAGGGATCCAGATTGTGGACTTAAGTAAACACTTGAGTCGTCGGTATGCATTGACACTGAGACTGTGCAGGGATCCAGATTGTGGACTTAAGTAAACACTTGAGTCGTCGGTATGCATTGACACTGAGACTGTGCAGGGATCCAGATTGTGGACTTAAGTAAACACTTGAGTCGTCGGTATGCATTGACACTGAGACTGTGCAGGGATCCAGATTGTGGACTTAAGTAAACACTTGAGTCGTCGGTATGCATTGACACTGAGACTGTGCAGGGATCCAGATTGTGGACTTAAGTAAACACTTGAGTCGTCGGTATGCATTGACACTGAGACTGTGCAGGGATCCAGATTGTGGACTTAAGTAAACACTTGAGTCGTCGGTATGCATTGACACTGAGACTGTGCAGGGATCCAGATTGTGGACTTAAGTAAACACTTGAGTCGTCGGTATGCATTGACACTGAGACTGTGCAGGGATCCAGATTGTGGACTTAAGTAAACACTTGAGTCGTCGGTATGCATTGACACTGAGACTGTGCAGGGATCCAGATTGTGGACTTAAGTAAACACTTGAGTCGTCGGTATGCATTGACACTGAGACTGTGCAGGGATCCAGATTGTGGAGTAAACACTTGAGTCGTCGGTATGCATTGACACTGAGACTGTGCAGGGATCAGATTGTGGACTTAAGTAAACACTTGAGTCGTCGGTATGCATTGACACTGAGACTGTGCAGGGATCCAGATTGTGGACTTAAGTAAACACTTGAGTCGTCGGTATGCATTGACACTGAGACTGTGCAGGGATCCAGATTGTGGACTTAAGTAAACACTTGAGTCGTCGGTATGCATTGACACTGAGACTGTGCAGGGATCCAGATTGTGGACTTAAGTAAACACTTGAGTCGTCGGTATGCATTGACACTGAGACTGTGCAGGGATCCAGATTGTGGACTTAAGTAAACACTTGAGGTCGGTATGACACTGGGGACAGATTGTGGCTTGTAAACACTTGAGTCCAGCATTGACACTGGACTTCCAGATTGTGGACTTAAGTAAACACTTGAATGCATTGACACTGAGACTGTGCAGGGATCCAGATTGTGGACTTAAGTAAACACTTGAGTCGTCGGTATGCATTGACACTGAGACTGTGCAGGGATCCAGATTGTGGACTTAAGTAAACACTTGAGTCGTCGGTATGCATTGACACTGAGACTGTGCAGGGATCCAGATTGTGGACTTAAGTAAACACTTGAGTCGTCGGTATGCATTGACACTGAGACTGTGCAGGGATCCAGATTGTGGACTTAAGTAAACACTTGAGTCGTCGGTATGCATTGACACTGAGACTGTGCAGGGATCCAGATTGTGGACTTAAGTAAACACTTGAGTCGTCGGTATGCATTGACACTGAGACTGTGCAGGGATCCAGATTGTGGACTTAAGTAAACACTTGAGTCGTCGGTATGCATTGACACTGAGACTGTGCAGGGATCCAGATTGTGGACTTAAGTAAACACTTGAGTCGTCGGTATGCATTGACACTGAGACTGTGCAGGGATCCAGATTGTGGACTTAAGTAAACACTTGTAAACATCCAGATTGTTCGGTATGCATTGACACTGAGACTGTGCAGGGATCCAGATTGTGGACTTAAGTAAACACTTGAACATTGACACTGAGACTGTGCAGGGATCCAGATTGTGGACTTAAGTAAACACTTGAGTCGTCGGTATGCATTGACACTGAGACTGTGCAGGGATCCAGATTGTGGACTTAAGTAAACACTTGAGTCGTCGGTATGCATTGACACTGAGACTGTGCAGGGATCAGATTGTGGACTTAAGTAAACACTTGAGTCGTCGGTATGCATTGACACTGAGACTGTGCAGGGATCCAGATTGTGGACTTAAGTAAACACTTGAGTCGTCGGTATGCATTGACACTGAGACTGTGCAGGGATCCAGATTGTGGACTTAAGTAAACACTTGAGTCGTCGGTATGCATTGACACTGAGACTGTGCAGGGATCCAGATTGTGGACTTAAGTAAACACTTGAGTCGTCGGTATGCATTGACACTGAGACTGTGCAGGGATCCAGATTGTGGACTTAAGTAAACACTTGAGTCGTCGGTATGCATTGACACTGAGACTGTGCAGGGATCCAGATTGTGGACTTAAGTAAACACTTGAGTCGTCGGTATGCATTGACACTGAGACTGTGCAGGGATCCAGATTGTGGACTTAAGTAAACACTTGAGTCGTCGGTATGCATTGACACTGAGACTGTGCAGGGATCCAGATTGTGGACTTAAGTAAACACTTGAGTCGTCGGTATGCATTGACACTGAGACTGTGCAGGGATCCAGATTGTGGACTTAAGTAAACACTTGAGTCGTCGGTATGCATTGACACTGAGACTGTGCAGGGATCCAGATTGTGGACTTAAGTAAACACTTGAGTCGTCGGTATGCATTGACACTGAGACTGTGCAGGGATCCAGATTGTGGACTTAAGTAAACACTTGAGTCGTCGGTATGCATTGACACTGAGACTGTGCAGGGATCCAGATTTGACTTAAGACACTGAGAAACAGATTGTGGAACTTGAGTCGTCGGATGCATTGACACTGAGACTGTGCAGGGATCCAGATTGTGGACTTAAGTAAACACTTGAGTCGTCGGTATGCATTGACACTGAGACTGTGCAGGGATCCAGATTGTGGACTTAAGTAAACACTTGAGTCGTCGGTATGCATTGACACTGAGACTGTGCAGGGATCCAGATTGTGGACTTAAGTAAACACTTGATTGACACTGAGACTGTGCAGGGATTAAGTAAACACTTGAGTCGTCGGTATGCATTGACACTGAGACTGTGCAGGGATCCAGATTGTGGACTTAAGTAAACACTTGAGTGTCTTACATGCATTGACACTGAGACTGTGCAGGGATCCAGATTGTGGACTTAAGTAAACACACGGTATGCATTGACACTGAGACTGTGCAGGGATCCAGATTGTGGAAGTAAACACTTGATGCTCGGATTGACACTGAACTGTGCAGGGATCCAGATTGTGGACTTTAAAATCTTAATTGACACTGAGACTGTGCAGGGATCCAGATTGTGGACTTAAGTAAACACTTGAGTAGCTAGTATGCATTGACACTGAGACTGTGCAGGGATCCAGTGGACTTAAGTAAACATCGTCGGTATGCATTGACACTGAGACTGTGCAGGGATCCAGATTGTGGACTTAAGTAAACACTTGAGTCGTCGGTATGCATTGACACTGAGACTGTGCAGGGATAAACCAGATTGTGTGACACTTCCAGATTGTTAGTCGTCGGTATTGACACTGAGACTGTGCAGGGATCCAGATTGTGGACTTAAGTAAACACTTGAGTTCGGTATGCATTGACACTGAGACTGTGCAGGGATCCAGATTGTGGACTTAAGCTACTTGAGTCGTCGGTATGCATTGACACTGAGACTGTGCAGGGATCCAGATTGTGGACTTTGGGTATGCATTGACACTGAGACTGTGCAGGGATCCAGATTGTGGACTTAAGTAAACATTCATGCATTGACACTGTTTTTATCTCCTGGATTTCTATCCCTTTGATGTTCTTGTTGGATCTCATTTTAATAGCAGCATTTCAATGGCAATTATAAATAGATGTGGAGACAACGGACAGCCTTGTTTTACTCCTCTTAAAGCTCAATACTTTCTGAGAAGTAACATTATTTACTATTTTACATCTGGGGTTGAACATAACTTTAACTCATTGTATAAGAGATTCGGAAATTGAGGCATTTATTTATAAATTCTTGTCATACTTTATGACCTTTTCAAAATGCTATGAAGACCAGGTTGTATCATTGATGTTTCATAATGTTCAATTGTTTCAAATAATTGCCATATATTAGCTCCTATATATTACCATTTAAAAAACCTGTCTGATCAGGATGAACAATATCTTAAAACCTTTTTCATTCTATGTGCTATGCATTTCGCCAGGATTTTGATCACAACATTGAAGTGTAAGGGGCCTCCAGTTTTTTAAATGGGTTGAATGTAAATAATATACATCAAACTCATGATTTCAATTATTTTGTATTCCATTCCATTTCCTCCGTTCCAGACGTTATTTGAGCCGTCCTCCCCTCAGCAGTCTCCACTGATGCTTAGTACAGTACAGTACAGTTAAAGAGCTTGGGCAAGCAAGGGAATATCTGGAAAGCATTTTACACATAGATACTCTGATGACAGAAATAACAAATATTTCTCTCACTGGATGGCTAACTCCAATGGCTGATTAAATGATAAGTTTGCAAGTTACTTCATTTTGTAGTAGGAAAAGGTGTCAGGACTGGGAACTGAGACCTAGAGAGTCCTGCTGCCCTGTAGGTGGTGAGGCTGTGCAGAGGTGGAACAGAGCCTTACTGTATGCTGCTCACTGTGCGTCTTTGACTAATGAATGTCTTACATCATATGAACCCGCGCCTTATGAAAACCACCAGGAGAAATATGCTCAGATTAAATGTATTTCTTAAATCTCAGGAATGAATTGAATGAGGAAGCACATAGCTATGCAGTAGCTAGTACATTAGGAGCACACAGAGCATCTGTAATATAATGACATTTATGAAGGTTGTGCACAACTGCTGTGTTAAATAAATGATTTATTATTTCACAATAATTTATTGATTGTTTCAAATTTTTTGGGGGACAGTTTTATGGCTACTGATAAAGCGTTACTAAAACACCCAGACTACAACCATGCTTCTCACCACTATTCATGCATTGTTGTTCCATTGTACTGTACCTCAACTAATTACATGTACAACTAAGTTCTGCAATTAGATTACAACTCGTTAGTAAGTACATTAACTTTTTGTAATTGGAGAACAATACTAGTAAATTCATGACTATTAACATTAGTACTGACTTGGAATGATGTAGATCATTGATCATTCAGCACTGGCCTCTCTTCTCACATACCCCACAGATTTAAGAACATAGACTGATGATGACCATATTTCATTGTATTTCATTGTATTTCAAATGTAGTATTCCTATGACTTTATTTAACTATAGATGCTTGACTCTGTTATTTTAATTGTTCATTCATTAATTTAAAAAAATGTTTGAATAACATCATTATCCATAAGTTTGTAGGAAAAGGTGAAACTTACCTGGACAATAATTCCCTCCTGTGACTTAGTGTGTACCAGTCTTTTGCACCTCATATAGACTTCTGCCCAGGCATGAAGGAGGGAGGAGGAAGGAGGAGCGAGAGAGAGAGAGAGAGAGAGAGAGAGAGAGAGAGAGAGAGAGAGAGAGAGAGGAGAGAGAGAGAGAGAGAGAGAGAGAGAGAGAGAGAGAGAGAGAGAGAGAGAGAGAGAGAGAGAGAGAGAGAGAGAGAGAGAGAGAGAGAGAGAGAGAGAGAGAGAGAGAGAGAGAGAGAGAGAGAGAGAGAGAGAGAGAGAGAGAGAGAGAGAGAGGAAGGGAGAGAGAGAGAGAGAGGAGAGAGAGAGAGAGAGAGAGAGAGAGAAAGAGAGAGAGAGAGAGAAAGGGAGAGAGAGAGAAAGGGAGAGAGAGAGGGAGGGAGGGAGAGAAAGGACCACCACTAGAAAGAGGGTAAAGTCTGCTCCTACTTATATACCCCCATACTTGACCATACTGTTCATGCTACTCTACACTACACTTACATGTACATAAACATCTCACAGTCAACAGGTGTTGTTTTTTACTCACCGTCATCAAACCTGATGTATTACAGCCATCAATAAAAGAAATCCTGATCCAGAAAACCATCTTCTAGTCTTTAAGACTAGAGCCTTGTTCAGTCAGAAACATGTTTAGCTAGAGTGTGAAACAACAACACTACTGCATATTTAGCACACACACACATTTTGGGGGGCCCACAACCCCTCTCCGCCCCCCAAAATAATAATAATACTCATGTTTTGGGGGGGGGGGGTTGTGGTCCCCCCAGATTGCAAATGAACAAGTCATAAGCAATGCAATGTTTTTTGAATTACAGGAAATTTGCTTTAAAACTGCAAAATGTTCTCTGTGTTGAATAGCAGAAAATGAACCGCAGGTATTGGCCGGCGAGCTTGTGCCACAGACCTGCAGTACTGTCTGTGTGAATGGCGTTTCTGTTGGAGGTAATAGGTTAGAACTACAGGGGTGTTATGTAAGTGACTGAATAGCTTGCAGATCTAACAGATGCTGTATGAAGGAGGCATTGCATCTTTTACCCACATTACCACCCACCAGCCCACCTTTTGTAAACCACATACACACATTTCACGTGCGCACGCCTGCACGTACCCATATTTGCACAATCAAACACATTTGCGTACGCAGACACACATAAACACACACAGACACAGCACAAAATGGGCACAAACATACACAAATACCCCCACACACCAACACCTGCACAAACCTGAGTGGTTATGGTACAGTACAATGGATCTTTACACCTCCCTGCCTCTTGAAAACACTCCAGACACCAGAATGTCCCCCGGATCATTTTCAATGCCTTTATCTCAATGACCTGCACTGAAAACACACTGGAAACATACTGGAAAACTACAGCCTCAATATAATATCCCCCTTTTCTTTCATGTCCCCTATGGGTGACACATTGCTACGTCCCTAATGGCACCCTCGTCCCTATGGGATGCAGCCAATGACTCCAGTGATAAAATTAACTGGGTCAACCTCACACACGCTCCACTTGGGTGGTCTGTTCTCAGCAACACCTCCATCTGGTGGCAACTTCCAACAGCGACTCCGCCCTCTTTCCCCATCCCTCTCTCTCGCTCTCTCCATCCACATCGTTCTCCATCACTCTCTCTCACTTTCTCTACATCTCTCTCTCTCCAAATCTGTCTCTCCTCTCTCTAACTCACCATGGACCACCCGCCAACTGCTGACCTTGCCTTGGCATTTGGAGAATGGGTGAAACCAGACAGGCATGGCTGAATGCACTATAGTCTACATCACAAGCATGTCCTGTGGTTCTGGTTCAGCAGTCGACTGCACTTTGGGAATCTTTGATTAGAGATCTTGTGGTGAAGGAAGATGTTGGCCGTTTTATCTGTACTGACGTCATTGTTATTATCGAGTCCTACTGAATGGGACCAATGACTACTCTTAATTGTGAATATGCCTACTACTTTGTTCTTGGCCTAGTTATTGGGAATCCATTTTTGTGTGGAATGTTTATACAACTAATGTGAATACAGCATCATCCAACTTCTGACACACACGAAACAGTCTGGCATTCTTCTGTGGAAGAACCACAGAGGTTTGATCAAGGTCATAAGGATAATTGACAGGTAATGACATTCTATGTAGATGATATTGTATATAGAGAAACACACCTTGGCGGTTACTGTACAGTAGCATAAACACAGACGACACAGACAGCCTGGTGGATGCCAAGGATGCAAATTCTACATTCAAACCATTTAGGAGAAAAAAAATAAACATGTATGAATTTGAGATGTGCTGAAGGTGTTTGTCGAGAAACAGCCAAAGAAGGTTTGTCTGAAGTGAACATGTGTGATCTTGAGGTATGTGTGTATTTGCTTACCCTTTATTGATTCACGTTTAATGAGAAGTCTAATGGCAAAAACAGTACGGCCATTGACCTGGCTATGATTGAAGTGATGGCCAGTACTCCCATGCTGCTTACATTGGAACAGGGTTCTGACATTAAAATAATATCACCATATAAACCCCGGACTGTTCCTCTGCAGCTCCACCCATAACCCTCCTTCTTCCCTCCCTCTTTTCTCTCTTTTCTCTTCTCTCTCTTTTGCTCTCTCTCTCTCTCTCTCTCTCTCTCTCTCTCTCTCTCTCTCTCTCTCTCTCTCTCTCTCCTCTCTCTCTCTCTCTCTCTCTCTCTCTCTCTCTCTCTCTCTCTCTCTCTCTCTCTCTCTCTCTTCTCTCTCTCTCTCTCTCTCTCTCTCTCTCTCTTGCTCTCATTCTCTCTCTCCCCCTCTCTCTCTTGCTCTCTTTTCTCTCTCTCTCTCTCTCTCTCTCTTCTCTCTCTTCTCTCTCTCTCTCTCTCTCTTGCTCTCATTCTCTCTCTCTCTCTCTCTTGCTCTCTTTTCTCTCTCTCTCTCTCTCTCTCTCTCTCTCTCTCTCTCTCTCTCTCTCTCTCTCTCTCTCTCTCTCTCTCTCTCTCTCTTGCTCTCATTCACTCTCTCTCCCCCCTCTCTCTCTCTCTTTTCCTCTCTCTCTCTCTCTTCTCTCTTGCTTCTCTCTCTCTCTCTCTCTCTCTCCCTCTCTCTCCCTCTCCCCTCTCTCTCTCTCTCTCTCTCTCTCTCTCTCTCTCTCTCTCTCTCTCTCTCTCTCTCTCTCTCTCTCTCTCTCTCTTCTCTCTCTCTCTCTCTCTCTCTTGCTCTCATTCTCTCTCTCTCTCTCTCTCTCTCTCTCTCTCTTCTTCTCTCTCTCTCTCTCTCTCTTGCTCTCTTTTCTCTCTCTCTCTCTCTCTCTCTCTCTCTCTCTCTCTCTCTCTCTCTCTCTCTCTCTCTCTCTCTCTCTCTCTCTCTCTCTCTCTCTCTCTCTCTCTCTCTCTCTCTCTATCTCTCATTCACTCTCTCTCCACCTCTCCTTTTCCCCCTCACTCCCTCTCTCCTCATCTCAATAAAGGATATCTGAACTGTTTGCTTGCTTACCTGTATGTCAGTCCCAGTGTTAGGTCTTGTAAGTTAATGATTCATCCACTGACTGACTGTCAATACAGTAGTGTGCTAGCTACCCCACCCTGACCCGAGATGCTGGGAAAGGTGGTGGGTTTGGCAGGGGTGGTAAAGGGTAGTGGAGGTGCGCGGGGGGGGGGCTTACTGTGAGTACAGAGAGCTCTCTCTCTCAGGTCCTCAACTGCCTCGAGGAGAGAGAAAAAAAATAACATACAAAATAAGCATGAAAGGGGAGGAGAGGGTGTACATGGAAGGGCCTTTTTTCCCCTTCACTGTATACAGTATGTTAGAGGTAGAGTTTTACTCTCCTATATACAGTATGTTAGAGGTAGAGTTTTACTCTCCTATATACAGTATGTTAGAGGTAGAGTTTTACTCTCCTATATACAGTATGTTAGAGGTAGAGTTTTACTCTCCTATATACAGTATGTTAGAGGTAGAGTTTTACTCTCCTATATACAGTATGTTAGAGATAGAGTTTTACTCTCCTATATACAGTATGTTAGAGGTAGAGTTTTACTCTCCTATATACAGTATGTTAGAGGTAGAGTTTTACTCTCCTATATACAGTATGTTAGAGGTAGAGTTTTACTCTCCTATATACAGTATGTTAGAGGTAGAGTTTTACTCTCCTATATACAGTATGTTAGAGTATGTTAGAGTTTTACTCTCCTATATACAGTATGTTAGAGGTAGAGTTTTACTCTCCTATATACAGTATGTTAGAGGTAGAGTTTTACTCTCCTATATACAGTATGTTAGAGGTAGAGTTTTACTCTCCTATATACAGTATGTTAGAGGTAGAGTTTTACTCTCCTATATACAGTATGTTAGAGGTAGAGTTTTACTCTCCTATATACAGTATGTTAGAGGTAGAGTTTTACTCTCTTATATACAGTATGTTAGAGGTAGAGTTTTACCCTCCTATATACAGTATATTAGTGGTAGAGTATTTACTCTCCTATATACAGTATATTAGTGGTAGAGTATTTACTATCCTATATACAGTATATTAGTGGTAGAGTATTTACTCTCCTATATACAGTATATTAGTGGTAGAGTATTTACTCTCCTATATACAGTATATTAGTGGTAGAGTATTTACTCTCCTATATACAGTATATTAGTGGTAGAGTATTTACTCTCCTATATACAGTACAGTATTTACTCTCCTATATACAGTATATTAGTGGTAGGTATTTACTCTCCTATATACAGTATGTTAGTGGTAGAGTATTTACTCTCCTATATACAGTATGTTAGTGGTAGAGTATTTACTCTCCTATATACAGTATGTTAGTGGTAGAGTATTTACTCTCCTATATACAGTATGTTAGTGGTAGAGTATTTACTCTCCTATATACAGTATGTTAGTGGTAGAGTATTTACTCTCCTATATACAGTATGTTAGAGGTAGAGTTTTACTCTCCTATATACAGTATGTTAGAGGTAGAGTTTTACCCTCCTATATACAGTATGTTAGAGGTAGAGTTTTACTCTCCTATATACAGTATGTTAGAGGTAGAGTTTTACTCTCCTATATACAGTATGTTAGAGGTAGAGTTTTACTCTCCTATATACAGTATGTTAGAGGTAGAGTTTTACTCTCCTATATACAGTATGTTAGAGGTAGAGTTTTACTCTCCTATATACAGTATGTTAGAGGTAGAGTTTTACTCTCCTATATACAGTATGTTAGAGGTAGAGTTTTACTCTCCTATATACAGTATGTTAGAGGTAGAGTTTTACCCTCCTATATACAGTATGTTAGAGGTAGAGTTTTACTCTCCTATATACAGTATGTTAGAGGTAGAGTTTTACTCTCCTATATACAGTATGTTAGAGGTAGAGTTTTACTCTCCTATATACAGTATGTTAGAGGTAGAGTTTTACTCTCCTATATACAGTATGTTAGAGGTAGAGTTTTACTCTCCTATATACAGTATGTTAGAGGTAGAGTTTTACTCTCCTATATACAGTATGTTAGAGGTAGAGTTTTACTCTCCTATATACAGTATATTAGTGGTAGTTTTTACTCTCCTATATACAGTATGTTAGTGGTAGAGTATTTACTCTCCTATATACAGTATGTTAGTGGTAGAGTATTTACTCTCCTATATACAGTATGTTAGTGGTAGAGTATTTACTCTCCTATATACAGTATGTTAGTGGTAGAGTATTTACTCTCCTATATACAGTATGTTAGTGGTAGAGTATTTACTCTCCTATATACAGTATATTAGTGGTAGAGTATTTACTCTCCTATATACAGTATATTAGTGGTAGAGTATTTACTCTCCTCCTATATACAGTATATTAGTGGTAGTTTTTACTCTCCTCCTATATACAGTATATTAGTGGTAGTTTTTACTCTCCTCCTATATACAGTATATTAGTGGTAGTTTTTACTCTCCTATATACAGTATATTAGTGGTAGTTTTTACTCTCCTATATACAGTATATTAGTGGTAGTTTTTACTCTCCTATATACAGTATATTAGTGGTGGAGTATTTACTCTCCTATATACAGTATATTAGTGGTAGTTTCTACTCTCCTATATACAGTATGTTAGTGGTAGAGTATTTACTCTCCTATATACAGTATGTTAGAGGTAGAGTTTTACTCTCCTATATACAGTATGTTAGAGGTAGAGTTTTACTCTCCTATATACAGTATGTTAGAGGTAGAGTTTTACTCTCCTATATACAGTATGTTAGAGGTAGAGTTTTACTCTCCTATATACAGTATGTTAGAGGTAGAGTTTTACTCTCCTATATACAGTATGTTAGAGGTAGAGTTTTACTCTCCTATATACAGTATGTTAGATATAGAGTTTTACTCTCCTATATACAGTATGTTAGAGGTAGAGTTTTACTCTCCTATATACAGTATGTTAGAGGTAGAGTTTTACTCTCCTATATACAGTATGTTAGAGCTAGAGTTTTACTCTCCTATATACAGTATATTAGTGGTAGTTTTTACTCTCCTATATACAGTATGTTAGAGGTAGAGTTTTACTCTCCTATATACAGTATGTTAGATATAGAGTTTTACTCTCCTATATACAGTATGTTAGAGGTAGAGTTTTACTCTCCTATATACAGTATGTTAGAGGTAGAGTTTTACTCTCCTATATACAGTATGTTAGAGCTAGAGTTTTACTCTCCTATATACAGTATATTAGTGGTCGTTTTTACTCTCCTATATACAGTATGTTAGTGGTAGAGTATTTACTCTCCTATATACAGTATGTTAGTGGTAGAGTATTTACTCTCCTATATACAGTATGTTAGTGGTAGAGTATTTACTCTCCTATATACAGTATGTTAGTGGTAGAGTATTTAATAATAATAATAATAATAATAATATATGCCATTTAGCAGACGCTTTTATCCAAAGCGACTTACAGTCATGTGTGCATACATTCTACGTATGGGTGGTCCCGGGGATCGAACCCACTACCCTGGCGTTACAAGCGCCATGCTCTACCAACTGAGCTACAGTAGGTAGGGGTGAAGTGACTACGCATAGATAATAAACAGCGAGTGGAAGCAGTGTACAAAACAAATGTAATAGTCCGGTGGCCATTTGATTAATTGTTCAACAGTCTTATGGCTTGGGGGTAGAAGCTGTTGAGGAGCCTTTTGGTTCTAGACTTGTTCTAGACTATTATTCAACCATGCTGGTCATTTATGAACATTTGAACATCTTGGCCACGTTCTGTTATAATCTCCACCCGGGACAGCCAGAAGAGGACTGGCCACCCCACATATGCTCTCTCTAATTCTCTCTTTCTTTCTCTCTCTCGGAGGACCTGAGCCCTAGGACCGTGCCCCAGGACTACCTGACATGATGGCTCCTTGCTGTCCCCAGTCCACCTGACTGTGCTGCTGCTCCAGTTTCAACTGTTCTGCCTTATTATTATTCGACCATGCTGGTCATTTATGAACATTTGAACATCTTGGTCATGTTCTGTTATAATTTCTACCCGGCACAGCCAGAAGAGGACTGGCCACCCCACATAGCCCGGTTCCTCTCTAGGTTTCTTCCTAGGTTTTGGCCTTTCTAGGGAGTTTTTCCTAGCCACCGTGCTTTTACACCTGCATTGTTTGCTGTTTGGGGTTTTAGGCTGGGTTTCTGTACAGCACTTTGAGATATCAGCTGATGTACGAAGGGATATATAAATAAATTTGATTTGATTTAGACTTGGCACTCCGGTACCGCTTGCCATGCGGTAGCAGAGAAAACAGTCAATGACTTGGGTGACTGGAGTCTCTGACAATTTTATGGGCTTTCCTCTGACACGCCTATTATATAGGTCCTGGATTGCAGGAAGCTTGGCCCCAGTGAAATACTGGGCCGTACACACTACCCTCTGTAGCCTTACAGTCAGATGCCGAGCAGTTGCCATACCAGGTGGTGATGCAACCAGTCAGTATGCTCTCAAAGGTGCAGCTGTAGAACTTTTTTAGGATCTGGGGACCCATGACAAATCTTTTCAGTCTCCTGAGGGGGAAAAGGTTTTGTCGTGCCCTCTTCACGACTGTCTTGGTGGGTTTGGACCGTGATAGATTGTTGGTGATGTGGACACCAAGAAACATAAAACTCTCAACCAGCTCCACTACAGCCCTGTTGATGAGAATAGGGGCCTGTTCAGCCAGCATGTTCCTTTAGTCCACGATCAGCTCCTTTGTCTTGCTTACCGTTGAGGGAGAGGTTGTTGTCCTGGCACCACACAGACAGGTCTCTGACCTCCTCCTTATAGGCTGTCTCATTGTTTACTCTCCTATATACAGTATGTTAGTGGTAGAGTATTTACTCTCCTATATACAGTATGTTAGTGGTAGAGTATTTACTCTCCTATATACAGTATGTTAGTGGTAGAGTATTTACTCTCCTATATACAGTATGTTAGTGGTAGAGTATTTACTCTCCTATATACAGTATGTTAGTGGTAGAGTATTTACTCTCCTATATACAGTATGTTAGTGGTAGAGTATTTACTCTCCTATATACAGTATGTTAGTGGTAGAGTATTTACTCTCCTATATACAGTATGTTAGTGGTAGAGTATTTACTCTCCTATATACAGTATGTTAGTGGTAGAGTATTTACTCTCCTATATACAGTATATTAGTGGTAGAGTATTTACTCTCCTATATACAGTATATTAGTGGTAGAGTATTTACTCTCCTATATACAGTATATTAGTGGTAGAGTATTTACTCTCCTATATACAGTATATTAGTGGTAGTTTTACTCTCCTATATACAGTATATTAGTGGTAGAGTATTTACTCTCCTATATACAGTATATTAGTGGTAGTTTTTACTCTCCTCCTATATACAGTATATTAGTGGTAGTTTTTACTCTCCTCCTATATACATTATATTAGTGGTGGAGTATTTACTCTCCTATATACAGTATATTAGTGGTAGTTTCTACTCTCCTATATACAGTATATTAGTGGTAGTTTTCACTCTCCTATATACAGTATATTAGTGGTAGTTTCTACTCTCCTATATACAGTATATTAGTGGTAGTTTCTACTCTCCTATATACAGTATATTAGTGGTAGTTTTACTCTCTATATACAGTATATTAGTGGTAGTTTTTACTCTCCTATATACAGTATGTTAGTGGTAGTTTTACTCTCCTATATACAGTATATTAGTGGTAGTTTTACTCTCCTATATACAGTATATTAGTGGTAGAGTTTTACTCTCCTATATACAGTATATTAGTGGTAGAGTTTTACTCTCCTATATACAGTATGTTAGTGGTAGAGTACAGTATTTACTCTCCTATATACAGTATATTAGTGGTAGAGTATTTACTCTCCTATATACAGTATATTAGAGGTAGAGTTTACTCTCCTATATACAGTATGTTAGAGGTAGAGTTTTACTCTCCTATATACAGTATGTTAGAGGTAGACTCTCCTATATACAGTATGTTAGTGGTACAGTATGAGTAGAGTTTTACTCTCCTATATACAGTATGTTAGTGGTAGAGTATTTACTCTCCTATATACAGTATGTTAGTGGTAGAGTATTTACTCTCCTATATACAGTATGTTAGTGGTAGAGATGTTTTACTCTCCTTTACTCTCCTATATACAGTATGTTAGTGGTAGAGTTTTACTCTCCTATATACAGTATGTTAGTGGTAGAGTTTTACAGTATGTTAGTGGTAGAGTATTTCTCCTATATACAGTATGTTAGTGGTAGAGTTTTACTCTCCTATATACAGTATGTTAGTGGTAGAGTATTTACTCTCCTATATACAGTATGTTAGTGGTAGAGTATTTACTCTCCTATATACAGTATGTTAGTGGTAGAGTTTTACTCTCCTATATACAGTATGTTAGTGGTAGAGTTTTACTCTCCTATATACAGTATGTTAGAGGTAGAGTTTTACTCTCCTATATACAGTATGTTAGAGGTAGAGTATTTACTCTCCTATATACAGTATATTAGTGGTAGAGTATTTACTCTCCTATATACAGTATGTTAGAGTAGAGTATTTACTCTCCTATATACAGTATGTTAGTGGTAGAGTATTTACTCTCCTATATACAGTATATTAGTGGTAGAGTATTTACTCTCCTATATACAGTATGTTAGTGGTAGAGTATTTACTCTCCTATATACAGTATGTTAGTGGTAGAGTATTTACTCTCCTATATACAGTATGTTAGTGGTAGAGTATTTACTCTCCTATATACAGTATGTTAGTGGTAGAGTATTTACTCTCCTATATACAGTATGTTAGTGGTAGAGTATTTACTCTCCTATATACAGTATGTTAGTGGTAGAGTATTTACTCTCCTATATACAGTATGTTAGTGGTAGAGTATTTACTCTCCTATATACAGTATGTTAGTGGTAGAGTATTTACTCTCCTATATACAGTATGTTAGTGGTAGAGTATTTACTCTCCTATATACAGTATGTTAGTGGTAGAGTATTTACTCTCCTATATACAGTATGTTAGTGGTAGAGTATTTACTCTCCTATATACAGTATATTAGTGGTAGAGTATTTACTCTCCTATATACAGTATATTAGTGGTAGAGTATTTACTCTCCTATATACAGTATATTAGTGGTAGTTTCTACTCTCTATATACAGTATATTGTGGAGTATTTACTCTATTTACTTTCTATATACAGTATATTAGTGGTAGAGTATTTACTCTCCTATATACAGTATATTAGTGGTAGAGTATTTACTCTCCTATATACAGTATATTAGTGGTAGAGTATTTACTCTCCTATATACAGTATATTAGTGGTAGAGTATTTACTCTCCTATATACAGTATGTTAGTGGTAGAGTATTTACTCTCCTATATACAGTATGTTAGTGGTAGAGTATTTACTCTCCTATATACAGTATGTTAGTGGTAGAGTATTTACTCTCCTATATACAGTATGTTAGTGGTAGAGTATTTACTCTCCTATATACAGTATGTTAGTGGTAGAGTATTTACTCTCCTATATACAGTATGTTAGTGGTAGAGTATTTACTCTCCTATATACAGTATATTAGTGGTAGAGTATTTACTCTCCTATATACAGTATATTAGTGGTAGAGTATTTACTCTCCTATATACAGTATGTTAGTGGTAGAGTATTTACTCTCCTATATACAGTATGTTAGTGGTAGAGTATTTACTCTCCTATATACAGTATGTTAGTGGTAGAGTATTTACTCTCCTATATACAGTATATTAGTGGTAGTTTCTACTCTCCTATATACAGTATATTAGTGGTAGTTTTTACTCTCCTATATACAGTATATTAGTGGTAGTTTTACTCTCCTATATACAGTATATTAGTGGTAGTTTCTACTCTCCTATATACAGTATATTAGTGGTAGTTTTTACTCTCCTATATACAGTATGTTAGTGGTAGAGTATTTACTCTCCTATATACAGTATATTAGTGGTAGAGTATTTACTCTCCTATATACAGTATATTAGTGGTAGAGTATTTACTCTCCTATATACAGTATATTAGTGGTAGAGTATTTACTCTCCTATATACAGTATGTTAGTGGTAGAGTATTTACTCTCCTATATACAGTATGTTAGTGGTAGAGTATTTACTCTCCTATATACAGTATGTTAGTGGTAGAGTATTTACTCTCCTATATACAGTATGTTAGTGGTAGAGTATTTACTCTCCTATATACAGTATGTTAGTGGTAGAGTATTTACTCTCCTATATACAGTATGTTAGAGGTAGAGTTTTACTCTCCTATATACAGTATGTTAGTGGTAGAGTATTTACTCTCCTATATACAGTATGTTAGGTAGAGTTTTACCCTCCTATATACAGTATGTTAGTGGTAGAGTATTTACTCTCCTATATACAGTATGTTAGAGGTAGAGTATTTACTCTCCTATATACAGTATGTTAGAGGTAGAGTTTTACTCTCCTATATACAGTATGTTAGTGGTAGAGTATTTACTCTCCTATATACAGTATATTTGGTAGAGTTTTACTCTCCTATATACAGTATATTAGTGGTAGAGTATTTACTATCCTATATACAGTATATTAGTGGTAGAGTTTTACTCTCCTATATACAGTATATTAGTGGTAGAGTATTTACTCTCCTATATACAGTATGTTAGTGGTAGAGTATTTACTCTCCTATATACAGTATGTTAGTGGTAGAGTATTTACTCTCCTATATACAGTATGTTAGTGGTAGAGTATTTACTCTCCTATATACAGTATGTTAGTGGTAGAGTATTTACTCTCCTATATACAGTATGTTAGTGGTAGAGTATTTACTCTCCTATATACAGTATGTTAGTGGTAGAGTATTTACTCTCCTATATACAGTATGTTAGTGGTAGAGTATTTACTCTCCTATATACAGTATATTATACAGTATGTTATTGGTAGATTATTTACTCTCCTATATACAGTATGTTAGTGGTAGAGTATTTACTCTCCTATATACAGTATGTTAGTGGTAGAGTATTTACTCTCCTATATACAGTATGTTAGTGGTAGAGTATTTACTCTCCTATATACAGTATATTAGTGGTAGAGTATTTACTCTCCTATATACAGTATATTAGTAGTAGAGTATTTTACTATCCTATATACAGTATAGTTAGTGGTAGAGTATTTACTCTCCTATATACAGTATATTAGTGGTAGAGTATTTACTCTCCTATATACAGTATATTAGTGGTATTTACTCTCCTATATACAGTATATTAGTGGTAGAGTATTTACTCTCCTATATACAGTATGTTAGTGGTAGAGTATTTACTCTCCTATATACAGTATGTTAGTGGTAGAGTATTTACTCTCCTATATACAGTATGTTAGTGGTAGAGTATTTACTCTCCTATATACAGGTTAGAGTATTTACTCTCCTTTACAGTATGTTAGAGGTAGAGTTTTACTCTCCTATATACAGTATGTTAGAGGTAGAGTTTTACTCTCCTATATACAGTATGTTAGTGGTAGAGTTTTACCCTCCTATATACAGTATGTTAGAGGTAGAGTTTTACCTCCTATATACAGTATGTTAGAGTAGAGTTTTACTCTTTTACAGTATGTTAGAGGTAGAGTTTTCTCCTATATACAGTATATACAGTATGTTGGTAGTTTTACTCTCCTATATACAGTATGTTAGTGGTAGAGTTTATTTACAGTATATTAGTGGTAGAGTATTTACTCCTATATACAGTATGTTAGTGGTAGAGTATTTACTCTCCTATATACAGTATGTTAGTGGTAGAGTATTTACTCTCCTATATACAGTATGTTAGTGGTAGAGTTATTTACTCTCCTATATACAGTATGTTAGTGGTAGAGTATTTACTCTCCTATATACAGTATGTTAGTGGTAGAGTATTTACTCTCCTATATACAGTATGTTAGTGGTAGAGTATTTACTCTCCTATATACTATGTTATACAGTATGTTAGTGGTAGAGTATTTACTCTCCTATATACAGTATGTTATTGGTAGATTATTTACTCTCCTATATACAGTATGTTAGTGGTAGAGTATTTACTCTCCTATATACAGTATGTTAGTGGTAGAGTATTTACTCTCCTATATACAGTATGTTAGTGGTAGAGTATTTACTATCCTATATACAGTATATTAGTGGTAGAGTATTTACTCTCCTATATACAGTATATTAGTAGTAGAGTATTTACTATCCTATATACAGTATATTAGTGGTAGAGTATTTACTCTCCTATATACAGTATATTAGTGGTAGAGTATTTACTCTCCTATATACAGTATATTAGTGGTAGAGTATTTACTCTCCTATATACAGTATATTAGTGGTAGAGTATTTACTCTCCTATATACAGTATGTTAGAGGTAGAGTTTTACTCTCCTATATACAGTATGTTAGAGGTAGATACAGTATGTTAGATTTACCTCCTATATACAGTATGTTAGTGGTAGAGTTTTACTCTCCTATATACAGTATGTTAGTGGTAGAGTATTTACTCTCCTATATACAGTATGTTAGTGGTAGAGTATTTACTCTCCTATATACAGTATGTTAGTGGTAGAGTATTTACTCTCCTATATACAGTATGTTAGTGGTAGAGTATTTACTATATACAGTATGTTAGTGGTCCTATATACAGTATGTTAGTGGTAGAGTATTTACTCTCCTATATACAGTATGTTAGTGGTAGAGTATTTACTCTCCTATATACAGTATGTTAGTGGTAGAGTATTTACTCTCCTATATACAGTATGTTAGTGGTAGTATTTACTCTCCTATATACAGTATGTTAGTGGTAGAGTATTTACTCTCCTATATACAGTATATTAGTGGTAGAGTATTTACTCTCCTATATACAGTATATTAGTGGTAGAGTATTTACTCTCCTATATACAGTATATTAGTGGTAGAGTATTTACTCTCCTATATACAGTATATTAGTGGTAGAGTATTTACTCTCCTATATACAGTATATTAGTGGTAGTTTTTACTCTCCTATATACAGTATATTAGTGGTAGAGTTTTTACTCTCCTATATACAGTATATTAGTGGTAGTTTTTACTCTCCTATATACAGTATATTAGTGGTAGTTTTTACTCTCCTATATACAGTATATTAGTGGTGGTATTTACTCTCCTATATACAGTATATTAGTGGTAGTTTTACTCTCCTATATACAGTATATTAGTGGTTTTTACTCTCCTATATACAGTATATTAGTGGTAGTTTTACTCTCCTATATACAGTATATTAGTGGTAGTTTCTACTCTCCTATATACAGTATATTAGTGGTAGTTTTTACTCTCCTATATACAGTATGTTAGTGGTAGAGTATTTACTCTAGTTTTTATATATACAGTATGTTAGTGGTAGAGTATTTACTCTCCTATATACAGTATATTAGTGGTAGAGTATTTACTCTCCTATATACAGTATATTAGTGGTAGAGTATTTACTCTCCTATATACAGTATGTTAGTGGTAGAGTATTTACTCTCCTATATACAGTATGTTAGTGGTAGAGTATTTACAGTATGTTAGTGGTAGAGTATTTCTCCTATATACAGTATGTTAGTGGTAGAGTATTTACTCTCCTATATACAGTATGTTAGTGGTAGACATTATATTTTACTCTCCTATATACAGTATGTTAGTGGTAGAGTTTTACTCTCCTATATACAGTATGTTAGAGGTAGAGTTTTACTCTCCTATATACAGTATGTTAGAGGTAGAGTTTTTACTCTCCTATATACAGTATGTTAGAGGTAGAGTTTTACTCTCCTATATACAGTATGTTAGAGGTAGAGTTTTACTCTCCTATATACAGTATGTTAGAGGTAGAGTTTTACTCTCCTATATACAGTATGTTAGAGGTAGAGTTTTACTCTCCTATATACAGTATGTTAGAGGTAGAGTTTTACTCTCCTATATACAGTATGTTAGAGGTAGAGTTTTACTCTCCTATATACAGTATGTTAGAGTTTTAGCTAGAGTTTTACTCTCCTATATACAGTATATTAGTGGTAGTTTTTACTCTCCTATATACAGTATGTTAGTGGTAGAGTATTTACTCTCCTATATACAGTATGTTAGTGGTAGAGTATTTACTCTCCTATATACAGTATGTTAGTGGTAGAGTATTTACTCTCTATATACAGTATGTTATATACAGTATGTTAGTGGTAGAGTATTTACTCTCCTATATACAGTATGTTAGTGGTAGAGTATTTACTCTCCTATATACAGTATGTTAGTGGTAGAGTATTTACTCTCCTATATACAGTATGTTAGTGGTAGAGTATTTACTCTCCTATATACAGTATGTTAGTGGTAGAGTATTTACTCTCCTATATACAGTATGTTAGTGGTAGAGTATTTACTCTCCTATATACAGTATGTTAGTGGTAGAGTATTTACTCTCCTATATACAGTATGTTAGTGGTAGAGTATTTACTCTCCTATATACAGTATGTTAGTGGTAGAGTATTTACTCTCCTATATACAGTATGTTAGTGGTAGAGTATTTACTCTCCTATATACAGTATATTAGTGGTAGAGTATTTACTCTCCTATATACAGTATATTAGTAGTAGAGTATTTACTATCCTATATACAGTATATTAGTGGTAGAGTATTTACTCTCCTATATACAGTATATTAGTGGTAGAGTATTTACTCTCCTATATACAGTATATTAGTGGTAGAGTATTTACTCTCCTATATACAGTATATTAGTGGTAGAGTATTTACTATCCTATATACAGTATATTAGTGGTAGAGTATTTACTCTCCTATATACAGTATGTTAGTGGTAGAGTATTTACTCTCCTATATACAGTATGTTAGTGGTAGAGTATTTACTCTCCTATATACAGTATGTTAGTGGTAGAGTATTTACTCTCCTATATACAGTATGTTAGTGGTAGAGTATTTACTCTCCTATATACAGTATGTTAGTGGTAGAGTATTTACTCTCCTATATACAGTATGTTAGTGGTAGAGTATTTACTCTCCTATATACAGTATATTAGTGGTAGAGTATTTACTCTCCTATATACAGTATATTAGTGGTAGAGTATTTACTCTCCTATATACAGTATGTTAGTGGTAGAGTATTTACTCTCCTATATACAGTATGTTAGTGGTAGAGTATTTACTCTCCTATATACAGTATGTCAGTGGTAGAGTATTTACTCTCCTATATACAGTATATTAGTGGTAGTTTCTACTCTCCTATATACAGTATATTAGTGGTAGTTTTTACTCTCCTATATACAGTATATTAGTGGTAGTTTCTACTCTCCTATATACAGTATATTAGTGGTAGTTTCTACTCTCCTATATACAGTATATTAGTGGTAGTTTTACTCTCCTATATACAGTATGTTAGTGGTAGAGTATTTACTCTCCTATATACAGTATGTTAGTGGTAGAGTATTTACTCTCCTATATACAGTATATTAGTGGTAGAGTATTTACTCTCCTATATACAGTATATTAGTGGTAGAGTATTTACTCTCCTATATACAGTATGTTAGTGGTAGAGTATTTACTCTCCTATATACAGTATGTTAGTGGTAGAGTATTTACTCTCCTATATACAGTATGTTAGTGGTAGAGTATTTACTCTCCTATATACAGTATGTTAGTGGTAGAGTATTTACTCTCCTATATACAGTATGTTAGAGGTAGAGTTTTACTCTCCTATATACAGTATGTTAGAGGTAGAGTTTTACTCTCCTATATACAGTATGTTAGAGCTAGAGTTTTACTCTCCTATATACAGTATATTAGTGGTAGTTTTTACTCTCCTATATACAGTATGTTAGTGGTAGAGTATTTACTCTCCTATATACAGTATGTTAGTGGTAGAGTATTTACTCTCCTATATACAGTATGTTAGTGGTAGAGTATTTACTCTCCTATATACAGTATGTTAGTGGTAGAGTATTTACTCTCCTATATACAGTATGTTAGTGGTAGAGTATTTACTCTCCTATATACAGTATGTTAGTGGTAGAGTATTTACTCTCCTATATACAGTATGTTAGTGGTAGAGTATTTACTCTCCTATATACAGTATGTTAGTGGTAGAGTATTTACTCTCCTATATACAGTATGTTAGTGGTAGAGTATTTACTCTCCTATATACAGTATATTAGTGGTAGAGTATTTACTCTCCTATATACAGTATGTTAGTGGTAGAGTATTTACTCTCCTATATACAGTATGTTAGTGGTAGAGTATTTACTCTCCTATATACAGTATGTCAGTGGTAGAGTATTTACTCTCCTATATACAGTATATTAGTGGTAGTTTCTACTCTCCTATATACAGTATATTAGTGGTAGTATTTACTCTCCTATATACAGTATGTTAGTGGTAGAGTATTTACTCTCCTATATACAGTATGTTAGTGGTAGAGTATTTACTCTCCTATATACAGTATGTTAGTGGTAGAGTATTTACTCTCCTATATACAGTATGTTAGTGGTAGAGTATTTACTCTCCTATATACAGTATGTTAGTGGTAGAGTATTTACTCTCCTATATACAGTATGTTAGTGGTAGAGTATTTACTCTCCTATATACAGTATATTAGTGGTAGAGTATTTACTCTCCTATATACAGTATATTAGTGGTAGAGTATTTACTCTCCTATATACAGTATGTTAGTGGTAGAGTATTTACTCTCCTATATACAGTATGTTAGTGGTAGAGTATTTACTCTCCTATATACAGTATGTCAGTGGTAGAGTATTTACTCTCCTATATACAGTATATTAGTGGTAGTTTCTACTCTCCTATATACAGTATATTAGTGGTAGTTTTTACTCTCCTATATACAGTATATTAGTGGTAGTTTCTACTCTCCTATATACAGTATATTAGTGGTAGTTTCTACTCTCCTATATACAGTATATTAGTGGTAGTTTTTACTCTCCTATATACAGTATGTTAGTGGTAGAGTATTTACTCTCCTATATACAGTATGTTAGTGGTAGAGTATTTACTCTCCTATATACAGTATATTAGTGGTAGAGTATTTACTCTCCTATATACAGTATATTAGTGGTAGAGTATTTACTCTCCTATATACAGTATGTTAGTGGTAGAGTATTTACTCTCCTATATACAGTATGTTAGTGGTAGAGTATTTACTCTCCTATATACAGTATGTTAGTGGTAGAGTATTTACTCTCCTATATACAGTATGTTAGTGGTAGAGTATTTACTCTCCTATATACAGTATGTTAGAGGTAGAGTTTTACTCTCCTATATACAGTATGTTAGAGGTAGAGTTTTACTCTCCTATATACAGTATGTTAGAGCTAGAGTTTTACTCTCCTATATACAGTATATTAGTGGTAGTTTTTACTCTCCTATATACAGTATGTTAGTGGTAGAGTATTTACTCTCCTATATACAGTATGTTAGTGGTAGAGTATTTACTCTCCTATATACAGTATGTTAGTGGTAGAGTATTTACTCTCCTATATACAGTATGTTAGTGGTAGAGTATTTACTCTCCTATATACAGTATGTTAGTGGTAGAGTATTTACTCTCCTATATACAGTATGTTAGTGGTAGAGTATTTACTCTCCTATATACAGTATGTTAGTGGTAGAGTATTTACTCTCCTATATACAGTATGTTAGTGGTAGAGTATTTACTCTCCTATATACAGTATGTTAGTGGTAGAGTATTTACTCTCCTATATACAGTATATTAGTGGTAGAGTATTTACTCTCCTATATACAGTATGTTAGTGGTAGAGTATTTACTCTCCTATATACAGTATGTTAGTGGTAGAGTATTTACTCTCCTATATACAGTATGTCAGTGGTAGAGTATTTACTCTCCTATATACAGTATATTAGTGGTAGTTTCTACTCTCCTATATACAGTATATTAGTGGTAGTTTTACTCTCCTATATACAGTATATTAGTGGTAGTTTTTACTCTCCTATATACAGTATATTAGTGGTAGTTTCTACTCTCCTATATACAGTATATTAGTGGTAGTTTTTACTCTCCTATATACAGTATGTTAGTGGTAGAGTATTTACTCTCCTATATACAGTATGTTAGTGGTAGAGTATTTACTCTCCTATATACAGTATATTAGTGGTAGAGTATTTACTCTCCTATATACAGTATATTAGTGGTAGAGTATTTACTCTCCTATATACAGTATGTTAGTGGTAGAGTATTTACTCTCCTATATACAGTATGTTAGTGGTAGAGTATTTACTCTCCTATATACAGTATGTTAGTGGTAGAGTATTTACTCTCCTATATACAGTATGTTAGTGGTAGAGTATTTACTCTCCTATATACAGTATGTTAGAGGTAGAGTTTTACTCTCCTATATACAGTATGTTAGAGGTAGAGTTTTACTCTCCTATATACAGTATGTTAGAGCTAGAGTTTTACTCTCCTATATACAGTATATTAGTGGTAGTTTTTACTCTCCTATATACAGTATGTTAGTGGTAGAGTATTTACTCTCCTATATACAGTATGTTAGTGGTAGAGTATTTACTCTCCTATATACAGTATGTTAGTGGTAGAGTATTTACTCTCCTATATACAGTATGTTAGTGGTAGAGTATTTACTCTCCTATATACAGTATGTTAGTGGTAGAGTATTTACTCTCCTATATACAGTATGTTAGTGGTAGAGTATTTACTCTCCTATATACAGTATGTTAGTGGTAGAGTATTTACTCTCCTATATACAGTATGTTAGTGGTAGAGTATTTACTCTCCTATATACAGTATGTTAGTGGTAGAGTATTTACTCTCCTATATACAGTATGTTATTGGTAGATTATTTACTCTCCTATATACAGTATGTTAGTGGTAGAGTATTTACTCTCCTATATACAGTATGTTAGTGGTAGAGTATTTACTCTCCTATATACAGTATGTTAGTGGTAGAGTATTTACTATCCTATATACAGTATATTAGTGGTAGAGTATTTACTCTCCTATATACAGTATATTAGTAGTAGAGTATTTACTATCCTATATACAGTATATTAGTGGTAGAGTATTTACTCTCCTATATACAGTATATTAGTGGTAGAGTATTTACTCTCCTATATACAGTATATTAGTGGTAGAGTATTTACTATCCTATATACAGTATATTAGTGGTAGAGTATTTACTCTCCTATATACAGTATGTTAGTGGTAGAGTATTTACTCTCCTATATACAGTATGTTAGTGGTAGAGTATTTACTCTCCTATATACAGTATGTTAGTGGTAGAGTATTTACTCTCCTATATACAGTATGTTAGTGGTAGAGTATTTACTCTCCTATATACAGTATGTTAGTGGTAGAGTATTTACTCTCCTATATACAGTATGTTAGTGGTAGAGTATTTACTCTCCTATATACAGTATGTTAGTGGTAGAGTATTTACTCTCCTATATACAGTATGTTAGTGGTAGAGTATTTACTCTCCTATATACAGTATATTAGTGGTAGAGTATTTACTCTCCTATATACAGTATATTAGTGGTAGAGTATTTACTCTCCTATATACAGTATATTAGTGGTAGAGTATTTACTCTCCTATATACAGTATATTAGTGGTAGAGTATTTACTCTCCTCCTATATACAGTATATTAGTGGTAGTTTTTACTCTCCTCCTATATACAGTATATTAGTGGTAGTTTTTACTCTCCTATATACAGTATATTAGTGGTAGTTTTTACTCTCCTATATACATTATATTAGTGGTGGAGTATTTACTCTCCTATATACAGTATATTAGTGGTAGTTTCTACTCTCCTATATACAGTATATTAGTGGTAGTTTTCACTCTCCTATATACAGTATATTAGTGGTAGTTTCTACTCTCCTATATACAGTATATTAGTGGTAGTTTCTACTCTCCTATATACAGTATATTAGTGGTAGTTTTTACTCTCCTATATACAGTATATTAGTGGTAGTTTCTACTCTCCTATATACAGTATATTAGTGGTAGTTTCTACTCTCCTATATACAGTATATTAGTGGTAGTTTTTACTCTCCTATATACAGTATGTTAGTGGTAGAGTATTTACTCTCCTATATACAGTATATTAGTGGTAGAGTATTTACTCTCCTATATACAGTATATTAGTGGTAGAGTATTTACTCTCCTATATACAGTATATTAGTGGTAGAGTATTTACTCTCCTATATACAGTATATTAGTGGTAGAGTTTTACTCTACAGTATGTTAGTGGTAGAGTATTTATATACAGTATGTTAGTGGTAGAGTATTTACTCTCCTATATACAGTATGTTAGTGGTAGAGTATTTACTCTCCTATATACAGTATGTTAGTGGTAGAGTATTTACTCTCCTATATACAGTATGTTAGAGGTAGAGTTTTACTCTCCTATATACAGTATGTTAGAGGTAGAGTTTTACTCTCCTATATACAGTATGTTAGAGGTAGAGTTTTACTCTCCTATATACAGTATGTTAGAGGTAGAGTTTTACTCTCCTATATACAGTATGTTAGAGGTAGAGTTTTACTCTCCTATATACAGTATGTTAGAGGTAGAGTTTTACTCTCCTATATACAGTATGTTAGAGCTAGAGTTTTACTCTCCTATATACAGTATATTAGTGGTAGTTTGTACTCTCCTATATACAGTATGTTAGTGGTAGAGTATTTACTCTCCTATATACAGTATGTTAGTGGTAGAGTATTTACTCTCCTATATACAGTATGTTAGAGGTAGAGTTTTACTCTCCTATATACAGTATGTTAGAGGTAGAGTTTTACTCTCCTATATACAGTATGTTAGAGGTAGAGTTTTACTCTCCTATATACAGTATGTTAGAGGTAGAGTTTTACCCTCCTATATACAGTATGTTAGAGGTAGAGTTTTACTCTCCTATATACAGTATGTTAGAGGTAGAGTTTTACCCTCCTATATACAGTATGTTAGAGGTAGAGTTTTACTCTCCTATATACAGTATGTTAGAGGTAGAGTTTTCCTCTCCTATATACAGTATGTTAGAGGTAGAGTTTTACTCTCCTATATACAGTATGTTAGAGGTAGAGTTTTACTCTCCTATATACAGTATGTTAGAGGTAGAGTTTTACTCTCCTATATACAGTATGTTAGAGCTAGAGTTTTACTCTCCTATATACAGTATATTAGTGGTAGTTTTTACTCTCCTATATACAGTATGTTAGTATTTACTCTCCTATATACAGTATGTTAGTGGTAGAGTATTTACTCTCCTATATACAGTATGTTAGTGGTAGAATATTTACTCTCCTATATACAGTATGTTAGTGGTAGAGTATTTACTCTCCTATATACAGTATGTTAGTGGTAGAGTATTTACTCTCCTATATACAGTATGTTAGTGGTAGAGTATTTACTCTCCTATATACAGTATGTTAGTGGTAGAGTATTTACTCTCCTATATACAGTATGTTAGTGGTAGAGTATTTACTCTCCTATATACAGTATGTTAGTGGTAGAGTATTTACTCTCCTATATACAGTATGTTAGTGGTAGAGTATTTACTCTCCTATATACAGTATGTTAGTGGTAGAGTATTTACTCTCCTATATACAGTATGTTAGTGGTAGAGTATTTACTCTCCTATATACAGTATATTAGTGGTAGAGTATTTACTCTCCTATATACAGTATATTAGTGGTAGAGTATTTACTATCCTATATACAGTATATTAGTGGTAGAGTTTTTACTCTCCTATATACAGTATATTAGTGGTAGAGTATTTACTCTCCTATATACAGTATATTAGTGGTAGAGTATTTACTCTCCTATATACAGTATATTAGTGGTAGAGTATTTACTATCCTATATACAGTATATTAGTGGTAGAGTATTTACTCTCCTATATACAGTATGTTAGTGGTAGAGTATTTACTCTCCTATATACAGTATGTTAGTGGTAGAGTATTTACTCTCCTATATACAGTATGTTAGTGGTAGAGTATTTACTCTCCTATATACAGTATGTTAGTGGTAGAGTATTTATATTAGTATGTTAGTGGTAGAGTATTTACTCTCCTATATACAGTATGTTAGTGGTAGAGTATTTACTCTCCTATATACAGTATATTAGTGGTAGAGTATTTACTCTCCTATATACAGTATATTAGTGGTAGAGTATTTACTCTCCTATATACAGTATGTTAGTGGTAGAGTATTTACTCTCCTATATACAGTATATTAGTGGTAGAGTATTTACTCTCCTATATACAGTATATTAGTGGTAGAGTATTTACTATCCTATATACAGTATATTAGTGGTAGAGTATTTACTCTCCTATATACAGTATGTTAGTGGTAGAGTATTTACTCTCCTATATACAGTATGTTAGTGGTAGAGTATTTACTCTCCTATATACAGTATGTTAGTGGTAGAGTATTTACTCTCCTATATACAGTATGTTAGTGGTAGAGTATTTACTCTCCTATATACAGTATGTTAGTGGTAGAGTATTTACTCTCCTATATACAGTATGTTAGTGGTAGAGTATTTACTCTCCTATATACAGTATATTAGTGGTAGAGTATTTACTCTCCTATATACAGTATATTAGTGGTAGAGTATTTACTCTCCTATATACAGTATGTTAGTGGTAGAGTATTTACTCTCCTATATACAGTATGTTAGTGGTAAAGTATTTACTCTCCTATATACAGTATGTTAGTGGTAGAGTATTTACTCTCCTATATACAGTATGTTAGTGGTAGAGTATTTACTCTCCTATATACAGTATGTTAGTGGTAGAGTATTTACTCTCCTATATACAGTATGTTAGTGGTAGAGTATTTACTCTCCTATATACAGTATGTTAGTGGTAGAGTATTTACTCTCCTATATACAGTATGTTAGTGGTAGAGTATTTACTCTCCTATATACAGTATGTTAGTGGTAGAGTATTTACTCTCCTATATACAGTATGTTAGTGGTAGAGTATTTACTATCCTATATACAGTATATTAGTGGTAGAGTATTTACTCTCCTATATACAGTATGTTAGTGGTAGAGTATTTACTCTCCTATATACAGTATGTTAGTGGTAGAGTATTTACTCTCCTATATACAGTATGTTAGTGGTAGAGTATTTACTCTCCTATATACAGTATGTTAGTGGTAGAGTATTTACTCTCCTATATACAGTATGTTAGTGGTAGAGTATTTACTCTCCTATATACAGTATATTAGTGGTAGAGTATTTACTCTCCTATATACAGTATATTAGTGGTAGAGTATTTACTCTCCTATATACAGTATATTAGTGGTAGAGTATTTACTCTCCTATATACAGTATATTAGTGGTAGAGTATTTACTCTCCTATATACAGTATATTAGTGGTAGTTTTTACTCTCCTCCTATATACAGTATATTAGTGGTAGTTTTTACTCTCCTCCTATATACAGTATATTAGTGGTAGTTTTTACTCTCCTATATACAGTATATTAGTGGTAGTTTTTACTCTCCTATATACAGTATATTAGTGGTAGTTTTTACTCTCCTATATACAGTATATTAGTGGTAGTTTTTACTCTCCTATATACAGTATATTAGTGGTGGAGTATTTACTCTCCTATATACAGTATATTAGTGGTAGTTTCTACTCTCCTATATACAGTATGTTAGTGGTAGTTTTCACTCTCCTATATACAGTATATTAGTGGTAGTTTTTTCTCTCCTATATACAGTATATTAGTGGTGGAGTATTTACTCTCCTATATACAGTATATTAGTGGTAGTTTTTACTCTCCTATATACAGTATATTAGTGGTAGTTTCTACTCTCCTATATACAGTATATTAGTGGTAGTTTCTACTCTCCTATATACAGTATATTAGTGGTAGTTTTTACTCTCCTATATACAGTATGTTAGTGGTAGAGTATTTACTCTCCTATATACAGTATGTTAGTGGTAGAGTATTTACTCTCCTATATACAGTATGTTAGTGGTAGAGTATTTTCTCTCCTATATACAGTATGTTAGTGGTAGAGTATTTACTCTCCTATATACAGTATGTTAGTGGTAGAGTATTTACTCTCCTATATACAGTATGTTAGTGGTAGAGTATTTACTCTCCTATATACAGTATGTTAGTGGTAGAGTATTTACTCTCCTATATACAGTATGTTAGTGGTAGAGTATTTACTCTCCTATATACAGTATGTTAGTGGTAGAGTATTTACTCTCCTATATACAGTATGTTAGTGGTAGAGTATTTACTCTCCTATATACAGTATGTTAGTGGTAGAGTATTTACTCTCCTATATACAGTATATTAGTGGTAGAGTATTTACTCTCCTATATACAGTATATTAGTGGTAGAGTATTTACTCTCCTATATACAGTATATTAGTGGTAGAGTATTTACTCTCCTATATGCAGTATATTAGTGGTAGAGTATTTACTCTCCTATATACAGTATATTAGTGGTAGTTTTTACTCTCCTCCTATATACAGTATATTAGTGGTAGTTTTTACTCTCCTCCTATATACAGTATATTAGTGGTAGTTTTTACTCTCCTATATACAGTATATTAGTGGTAGTTTTTACCCTCCTATATACAGTATATTAGTGGTAGTTTTTACTCTCCTATATACAGTATATTAGTGGTAGAGTATTTACTCTCCTATATACAGTATATTAGTGGTAGTTTTTACTCTCCTATATACAGTATGTTAGAGGTAGAGTTTTACTCTCCTATATACAGTATGTTAGAGGTAGTTTCTACTCTCCTATATACAGTATGTTAGAGGTAGAGTTTTACTCTCCTATATACAGTATATTAGTGGTAGTTTTTACTCTCCTATATACAGTATATTAGTGGTGGAGTATTTACTCTCCTATATACAGTATATTAGTGGTAGTTTCTACTCTCCTATATACAGTATGTTAGTGGTAGTTTTCACTCTCCTATATACAGTATATTAGTGGTAGTTTTCACTCCCCTATATACAGTATATTAGTGGTAGTTTCTACTCTCCTATATACAGTATATTAGTGGTAGTTTTTACTCTCCTATATACAGTATGTTAGTGGTAGAGTATTTACTCTCCTATATACAGTATGTTAGTGGTAGAGTATTTACTCTCCTATATACTGTATGTTAGTGGTAGAGTATTTACTCTCCTATATACAGTATGTTAGTGGTAGAGTATTTACTCTCCTATATACAGTATGTTAGTGGTAGAGTATTTACTCTCCTATATACAGTATATTAGTGGTAGTTTTTACTCTCCTATATACAGTATATTAGTGGTAGAGTATTTACTCTCCTATATACAGTATGTTAGTGGTAGAGTATTTACTCTCCTATATACAGTATGTTAGTAGTAGAGTATTTACTCTCCTATATACAGTATGTTAGTGGTAGAGTATTTACTCTCCTATATACAGTATGTTAGTGGTAGAGTATTTACTCTCCTATATACAGTATATTAGTGGTAGAGTATTTACTCTCCTATATACAGTATATTAGTGGTAGAGTATTTACTCTCCTATATACAGTATGTTAGAGGTAGAGTTTTACTCTCCTATATACAGTATGTTAGAGGTAGTTTCTACTCTCCTATATACAGTATGTTAGAGGTAGAGTTTTACTCTCCTATATACAGTATATTAGTGGTAGTTTTTACTCTCCTATATACAGTATATTAGTGGTGGAGTATTTACTCTCCTATATACAGTATATTAGTGGTAGTTTCTACTCTCCTATATACAGTATGTTAGTGGTAGAGTATTTACTCTCCTATATACAGTATGTTAGTGGTAGAGTATTTACTCTCCTATATACAGTATATTGGTGGTAGTTTTTACTCTCCTCCTATATACAGTATATTAGTGGTAGTTTTTACTCTCCTCCTATATACAGTATATTAGTGGTAGTTTTTACTCTCCTATATACAGTATATTAGTGGTAGTTTTTACTCTCCTATATACAGTATATTAGTGGTAGTTTTTACTCTCCTATATACAGTATATTAGTGGTAGTTTTTACTCTCCTATATACAGTATATTAGTGGTGGAGTATTTCGCTCCTATATACAGTATATTAGTGGTAGTTTCTACTCTCCTATATACAGTATGTTAGTGGTAGTTTTCACTCTCCTATATACAGTATATTAGTGGTAGTTTTACTCTCCTATATACAGTATATTAGTGGTGGAGTATTTACTCTCCTATATACAGTATATTAGTGGTAGTTTTCACTCTCCTATATACAGTATATTAGTGGTAGTTTCTACTCTCCTATATACAGTATATTAGTGGTAGTTTCTACTCTCCTATATACAGTATATTAGTGGTAGTTTTTACTCTCCTATATACAGTATGTTAGTGGTAGAGTATTTACTCTCCTATATACAGTATATTAGTGGTAGTTTTACTCTCCTATATACAGTATGTTAGTGGTAGAGTATTTACTCTCCTATATACAGTATGTTAGTGGTAGAGTATTTACTCTCCTATATACAGTATGTTAGTGGTAGAGTATTTTCTCTCCTATATACAGTATGTTAGTGGTAGAGTATTTACTCTCCTATATACAGTATGTTAGTGGTAGAGTATTTACTCTCCTATATACAGTATGTTAGTGGTAGAGTATTTACTCTCCTATATACAGTATGTTAGTGGTAGAGTATTTACTCTCCTATATACAGTATGTTAGTGGTAGAGTATTTACTCTCCTATATACAGTATGTTAGTGGTAGAGTATTTACTCTAATATATATAGTATGTTAGTGGTAGAGTATTTACTCTCTATATACAGTATGTTAGTGGTAGAGTATTTACTCTCCTATATACAGTATATTAGTGGTAGAGTATTTACTCTCCTATATACAGTATATTAGTGGTAGAGTATTTACTCTCCTATATACAGTATATTAGTGGTAGAGTATTTACTCTCCTATATGCAGTATATTAGTGGTAGAGTATTTACTCTCCTATATACAGTATATTAGTGGTAGTTTTTACTCTCCTCCTATATACAGTATATTAGTGGTAGTTTTACTCTCCTCCTATATACAGTATATTAGTGGTAGTTTTTACTCTCCTATATACAGTATATTAGTGGTAGTTTTTACTCTCCTATATACAGTATATTAGTGGTAGTTTTACTCTCCTATATACAGTATATTAGTGGTAGAGTATTTACTCTCCTATATACAGTATATTAGTGGTAGTTTTTACTCTCCTATATACAGTATGTTAGAGGTAGAGTTTTACTCTCCTATATACAGTATGTTAGAGGTAGTTTCTACTCTCCTATATACAGTATGTTAGAGGTAGAGTTTTACTCTCCTATATACAGTATATTAGTGGTAGTTTTTACTCTCCTATATACAGTATATTAGTGGTGGAGTATTTACTCTCCTATATACAGTATATTAGTGGTAGTTTCTACTCTCCTATATACAGTATGTTAGTGGTAGTTTTCACTCTCCTATATACAGTATATTAGTGGTAGTTTTCACTCTCCTATATACAGTATATTAGTGGTAGTTTCTACTCTCCTATATACAGTATATTAGTGGTAGTTTTACTCTCCTATATACAGTATGTTAGTGGTAGAGTATTTACTCTCCTATATACAGTATGTTAGTGGTAGAGTATTTACTCTCCTATATACTGTATGTTAGTGGTAGAGTATTTACTCTCCTATATACAGTATGTTAGTGGTAGAGTATTTACTCTCCTATATACAGTATGCTAGTGGTAGAGTATTTACTCTCCTATATACAGTATGTTAGTGGTAGAGTATTTACTCTCCTATATACAGTATGTTAGTGGTAGAGTATTTACTCTCCTATATACAGTATGTTAGTGGTAGAGTATTTACTCTCCTATATACAGTATGTTAGTGGTAGAGTATTTACTCTCCTATATACAGTATGTTAGTGGTAGAGTATTTACTCTCCTATATACAGTATGTTAGTGGTAGAGTATTTACTCTCCTATATACAGTATGTTAGTGGTAGAGTATTTACTCTCCTATATACAGTATATTAGTGGTAGAGTATTTACTCTCCTATATACAGTATATTAGTGGTAGAGTATTTACTCTCCTATATACAGTATATTAGTGGTAGAGTATTTACTCTCCTATATGCAGTATATTAGTGGTAGAGTATTTACTCTCCTATATACAGTATATTAGTGGTAGTTTTTACTCTCCTCCTATATACAGTATATTAGTGGTAGTTTTACTCTCCTCCTATATACAGTATATTAGTGGTAGTTTTTACTCTCCTATATACAGTATATTAGTGGTAGTTTTACTCTCCTATATACAGTATATTAGTGGTAGTTTTTACTCTCCTATATACAGTATATTAGTGGTAGAGTATTTACTCTCCTATATACAGTATATTAGTGGTAGTTTTTACTCTCCTATATACAGTATGTTAGAGGTAGAGTTTTACTCTCCTATATACAGTATGTTAGAGGTAGTACTCTCCTATATACAGTATGTTAGAGGTAGAGTTTTACTCTCCTATATACAGTATATTAGTGGTAGTTTTACTCTCCTATATACAGTATATTAGTGGTGGAGTATTTACTCTCCTATATACAGTATATTAGTGGTAGTTTTACTCTCCTATATACAGTATGTTAGTGGTAGTTTTCACTCTCCTATATACAGTATATTAGTGGTAGTTTTCACTCTCCTATATACAGTATATTAGTGGTAGTTTCTACTCTCCTATATACAGTATATTAGTGGTAGTTTTTACTCTCCTATATACAGTATGTTAGTGGTAGAGTATTTACTCTCCTATATACAGTATGTTAGTGGTAGAGTATTTACTCTCCTATATACTGTATGTTAGTGGTAGAGTATTTACTCTCCTATATACAGTATGTTAGTGGTAGAGTATTTACTCTCCTATATACAGTATGCTAGTGGTAGAGTATTTACTCTCCTATATACAGTATATTAGTGGTAGTTTTTACTCTCCTATATACAGTATATTAGTGGTAGAGTATTTACTCTCCTATATACAGTATGTTAGTGGTAGAGTATTTACTCTCCTATATACAGTATGTTAGTGGTAGAGTATTTACTCTCCTATATACAGTATGTTAGAGGTAGAGTTTTACTCTACTATATACAGTATGTTAGTGGTAGAGTATTTACTCTCCTATATACAGTATGTTAGTGGTAGAGTATTTACTCTCCTATATACAGTATATTAGTGGTAATATTTACTCTCCTATATACAGTATGTTAGTGGTAGAGTATTTACTCTCCTGTATACAGTATGTTAGTGGTAGAGTATTTACTCTCCTATATACAGTATGTTAGTGGTAGAGTATTTACTCTCCTATATACAGTATGTTAGTGGTAGAGTATTTACTCTCCTATATACAGTATGTTAGTGGTAGAGTATTTACTCTCCTATATACAGTATGTTAGTGGTAGAGTATTTACTCTCCTATATACAGTATGTTAGTGGTAGAGTATTTACTCTCCTATATACAGTATGTTAGTGGTAGAGTATTTACTCTCCTATATACAGTATATTAGTGGTAGAGTATTTACTCTCCTATATACAGTATATTAGTGGTAGAGTATTTACTCTCCTATATACAGTATATTAGTGGTAGAGTATTTACTCTCCTATATGCAGTATGTTAGTGGTAGAGTATTTACTCTCCTATATACAGTATATTAGTGGTAGTTTTTACTCTCCTCCTATATACAGTATATTAGTGGTAGTTTTTACTCTCCTATATACAGTATGTTAGTGGTAGTTTCTACTCTCCTATATACAGTATATTAGTGGTAGTTTTTACTCTCATATATACAGTATATTAGTGGTGGAGTATTTACTCTCCTATATACAGTATATTAGTGGTAGTTTCTACTCTCCTATATACAGTATGTTAGTGGTAGTTTTCACTCTCTATATACAGTATATTATACAGTATGTATATTAGTGGTAGTTTCTACTCTCCTATATACAGTATATTAGTGGTAGTTTTTACTCTCCTATATACAGTATGTTAGTGGTAGAGTATTTACTCTCCTATATACAGTATGTTAGTGGTAGAGTATTTACTCTCCTATATACTGTATGTTAGTGGTAGAGTATTTACTCTCCTATATACAGTATGTTAGTGGTAGAGTATTTACTCTCCTATATACAGTATAGTGGTAGAGTATTTACTCTCCTATATACAGTATATTAGTGGTAGTTTTTACTCTCCTATATACAGTATATTAGTGGTAGAGTATTTACTCTCCTATATACAGTATGTTAGTGGTAGAGTATTTACTCTCCTATATACAGTATGTTAGTAGTAGAGTATTTACTCTCCTATATACAGTATGTTAGTGGTAGAGTATTTACTCTCCTATATACAGTATGTTAGTGGTAGAGTATTTACTCTCCTATATACAGTATATTAGTGGTAGAGTATTTACTCTCCTATATACAGTATATTAGTGGTAGAGTATTTACTCTCCTATATACAGTATGTTAGTTTTACTCTCCTATATACAGTATGTTAGAGGTAGTTTTACTCTCCTATATACAGTATGTTAGTGGTAGAGTTTTACTCTCCTATATACAGTATATTAGTGGTAGTTTTTACTCTCCTATATACAGTATATTAGTGGTAGTATTTACTCTCCTATATACAGTATATTAGTTAGTTTCTACTCTCCTATATACAGTATGTTAGTGGTAGAGTATTTACTCTCTATATACAGTATGTTAGTGGTAGAGTATTTACTCTCCTATATACAGTATATTGGTTAGTACTCTCCTCCTATATACAGTATATTAGTGGTAGTTTTACTCTCCTATATACAGTATATTAGTGGTAGTTTTTACTCTCCTATATACAGTATATTAGTGGTAGTTTTTACTCTCCTATATACAGTATATTAGTGGTAGTTTTACTCTCCTATATACAGTATATTAGTGGTAGTTTTTACTCTCCTATATACAGTATATTAGTGGTGGAGTATTTCGCTCCTATATACAGTATATTAGTGGTAGTTTCTACTCTCCTATATACAGTATGTTGGTGGTAGTTTTCACTCTCCTATATACAGTATATTAGTGGTAGTTTTTACTCTCCTATATACAGTATATTAGTGGTGGAGTATTTACTCTCCTATATACAGTATATTAGTGGTAGTTTTCACTCTCCTATATACAGTATATTAGTGGTAGTTTTACTCTCCTATATACAGTATATTAGTGGTAGTTTCTACTCTCCTATATACAGTATATTAGTGGTAGTTTTTACTCTCCTATATACAGTATGTTAGTGGTAGAGTATTTACTCTCCTATATACAGTATATTAGTGGTAGTTTTTACTCTCCTATATACAGTATGTTAGTGGTAGAGTATTTACTCTCCTATATACAGTATGTTAGTGGTAGAGTATTTACTCTCCTATATACAGTATGTTAGTGGTAGAGTATTTTCTCTCCTATATACAGTATGTTAGTGGTAGAGTATTTACTCTCCTATATACAGTATGTTAGTGGTAGAGTATTTACTCTCCTATATACAGTATGTTAGTGGTAGAGTATTTACTCTCCTATATACAGTATGTTAGTGGTAGAGTATTTACTCTCCTATATACAGTATGTTAGTGGTAGAGTATTTACTCTCCTATATACAGTATGTTAGTGGTAGAGTATTTACTCTCCTATATACAGTATGTTAGTGGTAGAGTATTTACTCTCCTATATACAGTATGTTAGTGGTAGAGTATTTACTCTCCTATATACAGTATATTAGTGGTAGAGTATTTACTCTCCTATATACAGTATATTAGTGGTAGAGTATTTACTCTCCTATATACAGTATATTAGTGGTAGAGTATTTACTCTCCTATATGCAGTATATTAGTGGTAGAGTATTTACTCTCCTATATACAGTATATTAGTGGTAGTTTTTACTCTCCTCCTATATACAGTATATTAGTGGTAGTTTTTACTCTCCTCCTATATACAGTATATTAGTGGTAGTTTTTACTCTCCTATATACAGTATATTAGTGGTAGTTTTTACTCTCCTATATACAGTATATTAGTGGTAGTTTTTACTCTCCTATATACAGTATATTAGTGGTAGAGTATTTACTCTCCTATATACAGTATATTAGTGGTAGTTTTTACTCTCCTATATACAGTATGTTAGAGGTAGAGTTTTACTCTCCTATATACAGTATGTTAGAGGTAGTTTCTACTCTCCTATATACAGTATGTTAGAGGTAGAGTTTTACTCTCCTATATACAGTATATTAGTGGTAGTTTTTACTCTCCTATATACAGTATATTAGTGGTGGAGTATTTACTCTCCTATATACAGTATATTAGTGGTAGTTTCTACTCTCCTATATACAGTATGTTAGTGGTAGTTTTCACTCTCCTATATACAGTATATTAGTGGTAGTTTTCACTCTCCTATATACAGTATATTAGTGGTAGTTTCTACTCTCCTATATACAGTATATTAGTGGTAGTTTTACTCTCCTATATACAGTATGTTAGTGGTAGAGTATTTACTCTCCTATATACAGTATGTTAGTGGTAGAGTATTTACTCTCCTATATACAGTATGTTAGTGGTAGAGTATTTACTCTCCTATATACAGTATGTTAGTGGTAGAGTATTTACTCTCCTATATACAGTATGTTAGTGGTAGAGTATTTACTCTCCTATATACAGTATGTTAGTGGTAGAGTATTTACTCTCCTATATACAGTATGTTAGTGGTAGAGTATTTACTCTCCTATATACAGTATGTTAGTGGTAGAGTATTTACTCTCCTATATACAGTATGTTAGTGGTAGAGTATTTACTCTCCTATATACAGTATGTTAGTGGTAGAGTATTTACTCTCCTATATACAGTATGTTAGTGGTAGAGTATTTACTCTCCTATATACAGTATGTTAGTGGTAGAGTATTTACTCTCCTATATACAGTATATTAGTGGTAGAGTATTTACTCTCCTATATACAGTATATTAGTGGTAGAGTATTTACTCTCCTATATACAGTATATTAGTGGTAGAGTATTTACTCTCCTATATGCAGTATATTAGTGGTAGAGTATTTACTCTCCTATATACAGTATATTAGTGGTAGTTTTTACTCTCCTCCTATATACAGTATATTAGTGGTAGTTTTTACTCTCCTCCTATATACAGTATATTAGTGGTAGTTTTACTCTCCTATATACAGTATATTAGTGGTAGTTTTTACTCTCCTATATACAGTATATTAGTGGTAGTTTTTACTCTCCTATATACAGTATATTAGTGGTAGAGTATTTACTCTCCTATATACAGTATATTAGTGGTAGTTTTTACTCTCCTATATACAGTATGTTAGAGGTAGAGTTTTACTCTCCTATATACAGTATGTTAGAGGTAGTTTCTACTCTCCTATATACAGTATGTTAGTGGTAGAGTTTTACTCTCCTATATACAGTATATTAGTGGTAGTTTTTACTCTCCTATATACAGTATATTAGTGGTGGAGTATTTACTCTCCTATATACAGTATATTAGTGGTAGTTTCTACTCTCCTATATACAGTATGTTAGTGGTAGTTTTCACTCTCCTATATACAGTATATTAGTGGTAGTTTTCACTCTCCTATATACAGTATATTAGTGGTAGTTTCTACTCTCCTATATACAGTATATTAGTGGTAGTTTTTACTCTCCTATATACAGTATGTTAGTGGTAGAGTATTTACTCTCCTATATACAGTATGTTAGTGGTAGAGTATTTACTCTCCTATATACTGTATGTTAGTGGTAGAGTATTTACTCTCCTATATACAGTATGTTAGTGGTAGAGTATTTACTCTCCTATATACAGTATGCTAGTGGTAGAGTATTTACTCTCCTATATACAGTATATTAGTGG
This sequence comes from Oncorhynchus gorbuscha, assembly GCF_021184085.1. Taxonomy (NCBI): domain Eukaryota; kingdom Metazoa; phylum Chordata; class Actinopteri; order Salmoniformes; family Salmonidae; genus Oncorhynchus; species Oncorhynchus gorbuscha. The sequence goes on from NW_025746127.1 coordinate 53,460, forward strand.
TAGTTTTTACTCTCCTATATACAGTATATTAGTGGTAGTTTTTACTCTCCTATATACAGTATGTTAGTGGTAGAGTATTTACTCTCCTATATACAGTATGTTAGTGGTAGAGTATTTACTCTCCTATATACAGTATGTTAGTGGTAGAGTTTTACTCTCCTATATACAGTATGTTAGTGGTAGAGTATTTACTCTCCTATATACAGTATGTTAGTGGTAGAGTATTTACTCTCCTATATACAGTATGTTAGTGGTAGAGTATTTACTCTCCTATATACAGTATGTTAGTGGTAGAGTATATACAGTATGTTAGTGGTAGAGTATTTACTCTCCTATATACAGTATGTTAGTGGTAGAGTATTTACTCTCCTATATACAGTATGTTAGTGGTAGAGTATTTACTCTCCTATATACAGTATGTTAGTGGTAGAGTATTTACTCTCCTATATACAGTATGTTAGTGGTAGAGTATTTACTCTCCTATATACAGTATGTTAGTGGTAGAGTATTTACTCTCCTATATACAGTATATTAGTGGTAGAGTATTTACTCTCCTATATACAGTATATTAGTGGTAGAGTATTTACTCTCCTATATACAGTATATTAGTGGTAGAGTATTTACTCTCCTATATGCAGTATATTAGTGGTAGAGTATTTACTCTCCTATATACAGTATATTAGTGGTAGTTTTTACTCTCCTCCTATATACAGTATATTAGTGGTAGTTTTACTCTCCTCCTATATACAGTATATTAGTGGTAGTTTTTACTCTCCTATATACAGTATATTAGTGGTAGTTTTTACCCTCCTATATACAGTATATTAGTGGTAGTTTTTACTCTCCTATATACAGTATATTAGTGGTAGAGTATTTACTCTCCTATATACAGTATATTAGTGGTAGTTTTTACTCTCCTATATACAGTATGTTAGAGGTAGAGTTTTACTCTCCTATATACAGTATGTTAGAGGTAGTTTCTACTCTCCTATATACAGTATGTTAGAGGTAGAGTTTTACTCTCCTATATACAGTATATTAGTGGTAGTTTTTACTCTCCTATATACAGTATATTAGTGGTGGAGTATTTACTCTCCTATATACAGTATATTAGTGGTAGTTTCTACTCTCCTATATACAGTATGTTAGTGGTAGTTTTCACTCTCCTATATACAGTATATTAGTGGTAGTTTTCACTCCCCTATATACAGTATATTAGTGGTAGTTTCTACTCTCCTATATACAGTATATTAGTGGTAGTTTTTACTCTCCTATATACAGTATGTTAGTGGTAGAGTATTTACTCTCCTATATACAGTATGTTAGTGGTAGAGTATTTACTCTCCTATATACTGTATGTTAGTGGTAGAGTATTTACTCTCCTATATACAGTATGTTAGTGGTAGAGTATTTACTCTCCTATATACAGTATGCTAGTGGTAGAGTATTTACTCTCCTATATACAGTATATTAGTGGTAGTTTTTACTCTCCTATATACAGTATATTAGTGGTAGAGTATTTACTCTCCTATATACAGTATGTTAGTGGTAGAGTATTTACTCTCCTATATACAGTATGTTAGTAGTAGAGTATTTACTCTCCTATATACAGTATGTTAGTGGTAGAGTATTTACTCTCCTATATACAGTATGTTAGTGGTAGAGTATTTACTCTCCTATATACAGTATATTAGTGGTAGAGTATTTACTCTCCTATATACAGTATATTAGTGGTAGAGTATTTACTCTCCTATATACAGTATGTTAGAGGTAGAGTTTTACTCTCCTATATACAGTATGTTAGAGGTAGTTTCTACTCTCCTATATACAGTATGTTAGAGGTAGAGTTTTACTCTCCTATATACAGTATATTAGTGGTAGTTTTTACTCTCCTATATACAGTATATTAGTGGTGGAGTATTTACTCTCCTATATACAGTATATTAGTGGTAGTTTCTACTCTCCTATATACAGTATGTTAGTGGTAGAGTATTTACTCTCCTATATACAGTATGTTAGTGGTAGAGTATTTACTCTCCTATATACAGTATATTGGTGGTAGTTTTTACTCTCCTCCTATATACAGTATATTAGTGGTAGTTTTTACTCTCCTCCTATATACAGTATATTAGTGGTAGTTTTTACTCTCCTATATACAGTATATTAGTGGTAGTTTTTACTCTCCTATATACAGTATATTAGTGGTAGTTTCTACTCTCCTATATACAGTATATTAGTGGTAGTTTTTACTCTCCTATATACAGTATATTAGTGGTGGAGTATTTCGCTCCTATATACAGTATATTAGTGGTAGTTTCTACTCTCCTATATACAGTATGTTAGTGGTAGTTTTCACTCTCCTATATACAGTATATTAGTGGTAGTTTTTACTCTCCTATATACAGTATATTAGTGGTGGAGTATTTACTCTCCTATATACAGTATATTAGTGGTAGTTTTCACTCTCCTATATACAGTATATTAGTGGTAGTTTCTACTCTCCTATATACAGTATATTAGTGGTAGTTTCTACTCTCCTATATACAGTATATTAGTGGTAGTTTTTACTCTCCTATATACAGTATGTTAGTGGTAGAGTATTTACTCTCCTATATACAGTATATTAGTGGTAGTTTTTACTCTCCTATATACAGTATGTTAGTGGTAGAGTATTTACTCTCCTATATACAGTATGTTAGTGGTAGAGTATTTACTCTCCTATATACAGTATGTTAGTGGTAGAGTATTTTCTCTCCTATATACAGTATGTTAGTGGTAGAGTATTTACTCTCCTATATACAGTATGTTAGTGGTAGAGTATTTACTCTCCTATATACAGTATGTTAGTGGTAGAGTATTTACTCTCCTATATACAGTATGTTAGTGGTAGAGTATTTACTCTCCTATATACAGTATGTTAGTGGTAGAGTATTTACTCTCCTATATACAGTATGTTAGTGGTAGAGTATTTACTCTAATATATATAGTATGTTAGTGGTAGAGTATTTACTCTCCTATATACAGTATGTTAGTGGTAGAGTATTTACTCTCCTATATACAGTATATTAGTGGTAGAGTATTTACTCTCCTATATACAGTATATTAGTGGTAGAGTATTTACTCTCCTATATACAGTATATTAGTGGTAGAGTATTTACTCTCCTATATGCAGTATATTAGTGGTAGAGTATTTACTCTCCTATATACAGTATATTAGTGGTAGTTTTTACTCTCCTCCTATATACAGTATATTAGTGGTAGTTTTTACTCTCCTCCTATATACAGTATATTAGTGGTAGTTTTTACTCTCCTATATACAGTATATTAGTGGTAGTTTTTACTCTCCTATATACAGTATATTAGTGGTAGTTTTTACTCTCCTATATACAGTATATTAGTGGTAGAGTATTTACTCTCCTATATACAGTATATTAGTGGTAGTTTTTACTCTCCTATATACAGTATGTTAGAGGTAGAGTTTTACTCTCCTATATACAGTATGTTAGAGGTAGTTTCTACTCTCCTATATACAGTATGTTAGAGGTAGAGTTTTACTCTCCTATATACAGTATATTAGTGGTAGTTTTTACTCTCCTATATACAGTATATTAGTGGTGGAGTATTTACTCTCCTATATACAGTATATTAGTGGTAGTTTCTACTCTCCTATATACAGTATGTTAGTGGTAGTTTTCACTCTCCTATATACAGTATATTAGTGGTAGTTTTCACTCTCCTATATACAGTATATTAGTGGTAGTTTCTACTCTCCTATATACAGTATATTAGTGGTAGTTTTTACTCTCCTATATACAGTATGTTAGTGGTAGAGTATTTACTCTCCTATATACAGTATGTTAGTGGTAGAGTATTTACTCTCCTATATACTGTATGTTAGTGGTAGAGTATTTACTCTCCTATATACAGTATGTTAGTGGTAGAGTATTTACTCTCCTATATACAGTATGCTAGTGGTAGAGTATTTACTCTCCTATATACAGTATGTTAGTGGTAGAGTATTTACTCTCCTATATACAGTATGTTAGTGGTAGAGTATTTACTCTCCTATATACAGTATGTTAGTGGTAGAGTATTTACTCTCCTATATACAGTATGTTAGTGGTAGAGTATTTACTCTCCTATATACAGTATGTTAGTGGTAGAGTATTTACTCTCCTATATACAGTATGTTAGTGGTAGAGTATTTACTCTCCTATATACAGTATGTTAGTGGTAGAGTATTTACTCTCCTATATACAGTATATTAGTGGTAGAGTATTTACTCTCCTATATACAGTATATTAGTGGTAGAGTATTTACTCTCCTATATACAGTATATTAGTGGTAGAGTATTTACTCTCCTATATGCAGTATATTAGTGGTAGAGTATTTACTCTCCTATATACAGTATATTAGTGGTAGTTTTTACTCTCCTCCTATATACAGTATATTAGTGGTAGTTTTTACTCTCCTCCTATATACAGTATATTAGTGGTAGTTTTTACTCTCCTATATACAGTATATTAGTGGTAGTTTTTACTCTCCTATATACAGTATATTAGTGGTAGTTTTTACTCTCCTATATACAGTATATTAGTGGTAGAGTATTTACTCTCCTATATACAGTATATTAGTGGTAGTTTTACTCTCCTATATACAGTATGTTAGAGGTAGAGTTTACTCTCCTATATACAGTATGTTAGAGGTAGTTTCTACTCTCCTATATACAGTATGTTAGAGGTAGAGTTTTACTCTCCTATATACAGTATATTAGTGGTAGTTTTTACTCTCCTATATACAGTATATTAGTGGTGGAGTATTTACTCTCCTATATACAGTATATTAGTGGTAGTTTCTACTCTCCTATATACAGTATGTTAGTGGTAGTTTTCACTCTCCTATATACAGTATATTAGTGGTAGTTTTCTCTCCTATATACAGTATATTAGTGGTAGTTTTACTCTCCTATATACAGTATATTAGTGGTAGTTTTCACTCTCCTATATACAGTATATTAGTGGTAGTTTTACTCTCCTATATACAGTATATTAGTGGTAGTTTTACTCTCCTATATACAGTATATTAGTGGTAGTTTTTACTCTCCTATATACAGTATGTTAGTGGTAGAGTATTTACTCTCCTATATACAGTATGTTAGTGGTAGAGTATTTACTCTCCTATATACAGTATGTTAGTGGTAGAGTATTTTCTCTCCTATATACAGTATGTTAGTGGTAGAGTATTTACTCTCCTATATACAGTATGTTAGTGGTAGAGTATTTACTCTCCTATATACAGTATGTTAGTGGTAGAGTATTTACTCTCCTATATACAGTATGTTAGTGGTAGAGTATTTACTCTCCTATATACAGTATGTTAGTGGTAGAGTATTTACTCTCCTATATACAGTATGTTAGTGGTAGAGTATTTACTCTCCTATATACAGTATGTTAGTGGTAGAGTATTTACTCTCCTATATACAGTATGTTAGTGGTAGAGTATTTACTCTCCTATATACAGTATATTAGTGGTAGAGTATTTACTCTCCTATATACAGTATATTAGTGGTAGAGTATTTACTCTCCTATATACAGTATATTAGTGGTAGAGTATTTACTCTCCTATATGCAGTATATTAGTGGTAGAGTATTTACTCTCCTATATACAGTATATTAGTGGTAGTTTTACTCTCCTCCTATATACAGTATATTAGTGGTAGTTTTACTCTCCTCCTATATACAGTATATTAGTGGTAGTTTTTACTCTCCTATATACAGTATATTAGTGGTAGTTTTTACCCTCCTATATACAGTATATTAGTGGTAGTTTTTACTCTCCTATATACAGTATATTAGTGGTAGAGTATTTACTCTCCTATATACAGTATATTAGTGGTAGTTTTTACTCTCCTATATACAGTATGTTAGAGGTAGAGTTTTACTCTCTCCTATATACAGTATGTTAGAGGTAGTTTCTACTCTCCTATATACAGTATGTTAGAGGTAGAGTTTTACTCTCCTATATACAGTATATTAGTGGTAGTTTTTACTCTCCTATATACAGTATATTAGTGGTGGAGTATTTACTCTCCTATATACAGTATATTAGTGGTAGTTTCTACTCTCCTATATACAGTATGTTAGTGGTAGTTTTCACTCTCCTATATACAGTATATTAGTGGTAGTTTTCACTCCCTATATACAGTATATTAGTGGTAGTTTCTACTCTCCTATATACAGTATATTAGTGGTAGTTTTTACTCTCCTATATACAGTATGTTAGTGGTAGAGTATTTACTCTCCTATATACAGTATGTTAGTGGTAGAGTATTTACTCTCCTATATACTGTATGTTAGTGGTAGAGTATTTACTCTCCTATATACAGTATGTTAGTGGTAGAGTATTTACTCTCCTATATACAGTATGCTAGTGGTAGAGTATTTACTCTCCTATATACAGTATATTAGTGGTAGTTTTTACTCTCCTATATACAGTATATTAGTGGTAGAGTATTTACTCTCCTATATACAGTATGTTAGTGGTAGAGTATTTACTCTCCTATATACAGTATGTTAGTAGTAGAGTATTTACTCTCCTATATACAGTATGTTAGTGGTAGAGTATTTACTCTCCTATATACAGTATGTTAGTGGTAGAGTATTTACTCTCCTATATACAGTATATTAGTGGTAGAGTATTTACTCTCCTATATACAGTATATTAGTGGTAGAGTATTTACTCTCCTATATACAGTATGTTAGAGGTAGAGTTTTACTCTCCTATATACAGTATGTTAGAGGTAGTTTTACTCTCCTATATACAGTATGTTAGAGGTAGAGTTTACTCTCCTATATACAGTATATTAGTGGTAGTTTTTACTCTCCTATATACAGTATATTAGTGGTGGAGTATTTACTCTCCTATATACAGTATATTAGTGGTAGTTTCTACTCTCCTATATACAGTATGTTAGTGGTAGAGTATTTACTCTCCTATATACAGTATGTTAGTGGTAGAGTATTTACTCTCCTATATACAGTATATTGGTGGTAGTTTTTACTCTCCTCCTATATACAGTATATTAGTGGTAGTTTTTACTCTCCTCCTATATACAGTATATTAGTGGTAGTTTTTACTCTCCTATATACAGTATATTAGTGGTAGTTTTTACTCTCCTATATACAGTATATTAGTGGTAGTTTTTACTCTCCTATATACAGTATATTAGTGGTAGTTTTTACTCTCCTATATACAGTATATTAGTGGTGGAGTATTTCGCTCCTATATACAGTATATTAGTGGTAGTTTCTACTCTCCTATATACAGTATGTTAGTGGTAGTTTTCACTCTCCTATATACAGTATATTAGTGGTAGTTTTTACTCTCCTATATACAGTATATTAGTGGTGGAGTATTTACTCTCCTATATACAGTATATTAGTGGTAGTTTTCACTCTCCTATATACAGTATATTAGTGGTAGTTTCTACTCTCCTATATACAGTATATTAGTGGTAGTTTCTACTCTCCTATATACAGTATATTAGTGGTAGTTTTACTCTCCTATATACAGTATGTTAGTGGTAGAGTATTTACTCTCCTATATACAGTATATTAGTGGTAGTTTTACTCTCCTATATACAGTATGTTAGTGGTAGAGTATTTACTCTCCTATATACAGTATGTTAGTGGTAGAGTATTTACTCTCCTATATACAGTATGTTAGTGGTAGAGTATTTTCTCTCCTATATACAGTATGTTAGTGGTAGAGTATTTACTCTCCTATATACAGTATGTTAGTGGTAGAGTATTTACTCTCCTATATACAGTATGTTAGTGGTAGAGTATTTACTCTCCTATATACAGTATGTTAGTGGTAGAGTATTTACTCTCCTATATACAGTATGTTAGTGGTAGAGTATTTACTCTCCTATATACAGTATGTTAGTGGTAGAGTATTTACTCTAATATATATAGTATGTTAGTGGTAGAGTATTTACTCTCCTATATACAGTATGTTAGTGGTAGAGTATTTACTCTCCTATATACAGTATATTAGTGGTAGAGTATTTACTCTCCTATATACAGTATATTAGTGGTAGAGTATTTACTCTCCTATATACAGTATATTAGTGGTAGAGTATTTACTCTCCTATATGCAGTATATTAGTGGTAGAGTATTTACTCTCCTATATACAGTATATTAGTGGTAGTTTTTACTCTCCTCCTATATACAGTATATTAGTGGTAGTTTTTACTCTCCTCCTATATACAGTATATTAGTGGTAGTTTTTACTCTCCTATATACAGTATATTAGTGGTAGTTTTTACTCTCCTATATACAGTATATTAGTGGTAGTTTTTACTCTCCTATATACAGTATATTAGTGGTAGAGTATTTACTCTCCTATATACAGTATATTAGTGGTAGTTTTTACTCTCCTATATACAGTATGTTAGAGGTAGAGTTTTACTCTCCTATATACAGTATGTTAGAGGTAGTTTCTACTCTCCTATATACAGTATGTTAGAGGTAGAGTTTTACTCTCCTATATACAGTATATTAGTGGTAGTTTTTACTCTCCTATATACAGTATATTAGTGGTGGAGTATTTACTCTCCTATATACAGTATATTAGTGGTAGTTTCTACTCTCCTATATACAGTATGTTAGTGGTAGTTTTCACTCTCCTATATACAGTATATTAGTGGTAGTTTTCACTCTCCTATATACAGTATATTAGTGGTAGTTTCTACTCTCCTATATACAGTATATTAGTGGTAGTTTTTACTCTCCTATATACAGTATGTTAGTGGTAGAGTATTTACTCTCCTATATACAGTATGTTAGTGGTAGAGTATTTACTCTCCTATATACTGTATGTTAGTGGTAGAGTATTTACTCTCCTATATACAGTATGTTAGTGGTAGAGTATTTACTCTCCTATATACAGTATGCTAGTGGTAGAGTATTTACTCTCCTATATACAGTATGTTAGTGGTAGAGTATTTACTCTCCTATATACAGTATGTTAGTGGTAGAGTATTTACTCTCCTATATACAGTATGTTAGTGGTAGAGTATTTACTCTCCTATATACAGTATGTTAGTGGTAGAGTATTTACTCTCCTATATACAGTATGTTAGTGGTAGAGTATTTACTCTCCTATATACAGTATGTTAGTGGTAGAGTATTTACTCTCCTATATACAGTATGTTAGTGGTAGAGTATTTACTCTCCTATATACAGTATATTAGTGGTAGAGTATTTACTCTCCTATATACAGTATATTAGTGGTAGAGTATTTACTCTCCTATATACAGTATATTAGTGGTAGAGTATTTACTCTCCTATATGCAGTATATTAGTGGTAGAGTATTTACTCTCCTATATACAGTATATTAGTGGTAGTTTTTACTCTCCTCCTATATACAGTATATTAGTGGTAGTTTTTACTCTCCTCCTATATACAGTATATTAGTGGTAGTTTTTACTCTCCTATATACAGTATATTAGTGGTAGTTTTTACTCTCCTATATACAGTATATTAGTGGTAGTTTTTACTCTCCTATATACAGTATATTAGTGGTAGAGTATTTACTCTCCTATATACAGTATATTAGTGGTAGTTTTTACTCTCCTATATACAGTATGTTAGAGGTAGAGTTTTACTCTCCTATATACAGTATGTTAGAGGTAGTTTCTACTCTCCTATATACAGTATGTTAGAGGTAGAGTTTTACTCTCCTATATACAGTATATTAGTGGTAGTTTTTACTCTCCTATATACAGTATATTAGTGGTGGAGTATTTACTCTCCTATATACAGTATATTAGTGGTAGTTTTCACTCTCCTATATACAGTATGTTAGTGGTAGTTTTCACTCTCCTATATACAGTATATTAGTGGTAGTTTTCACTCTCCTATATACAGTATATTAGTGGTAGTTTCTACTCTCCTATATACAGTATATTAGTGGTAGTTTTTACTCTCCTATATACAGTATGTTAGTGGTAGAGTATTTACTCTCCTATATACAGTATGTTAGTGGTAGAGTATTTACTCTCCTATATACTGTATGTTAGTGGTAGAGTATTTACTCTCCTATATACAGTATGTTAGTGGTAGAGTTTTTACTCTCCTATATACAGTATGTTAGTGGTAGAGTATTTACTCTCCTATATACAGTATATTAGTGGTAGTTTTTACTCTCCTATATACAGTATATTAGTGGTAGAGTATTTACTCTCCTATATACAGTATGTTAGTGGTAGAGTATTTACTCTCCTATATACAGTATGTTAGTGGTAGAGTATTTACTCTCCTATATACAGTATGTTAGTGGTAGAGTTTTACTCACTATATACAGTATGTTAGTGGTAGAGTATTTACTCTCCTATATACAGTATGTTAGTGGTAGAGTATTTACTCTCCTATATACAGTATATTAGTGGTAAGTATTTACTCTCCTATATACAGTATGTTAGTGGTAGAGTATTTACTCTCCTATATACAGTATGTTAGTGGTAGAGTATTTACTCTCCTATATACAGTATGTTAGTGGTAGAGTATTTACTCTCCTATATACAGTATGTTAGTGGTAGAGTATTTACTCTCCTATATACAGTATGTTAGTGGTAGAGTATTTACTCTCCTATATACAGTATGTTAGTGGTAGAGTATTTACTCTCCTATATACAGTATATTAGTGGTAGAGTATTTACTCTCCTATATACAGTATGTTTAGAGTTTTACTCTCCTATATACAGTATGTTAGTAGTTTCTACTCTCCTATATACAGTATATTAGTGGTAGTTTTTACTCCTATATACAGTATATTAGTGGTAGAGTATTTACTCTCCTATATACAGTATATTAGTGGTAGTTTTTACTCTCCTATATACAGTATGTTAGTGGTAGTTTTCACTCTCCTATATACAGTATATTAGTGGTAGTTTTACTCTCCTATATACAGTATATTAGTGGTAGTTTTACTCTCCCAGTATATTAGTACAGTATACAGTATGTTAGTGGTAGAGTATTTACTCTCCTATATACAGTATATTAGTGGTAGAGTTTTACTCTCCTATATACAGTATGTTAGTGGTAGTATTTACTCTCCTATATGTATGTTAGTGGTAGAGTATTTACTCTCCTATATACAGTATGTTAGTGGTAGAGTATTTACTCTCCTATATACAGTATGTTAGTGGTAGAGTATTTACTCTCCTATACACAGTATATTAGTGGTAGTTTTTACTCCTATATACAGTATATTAGTGGTAGAGTATTTACTCTCCTATATACAGTATGTTAGTGGTAGAGTATTTACTCTCCTATATACAGTATGTTAGTGGTAGAGTATTTACTCTCCTATATACAGTATGTTAGTGGTAGAGTATTTACTCTCCTATATACAGTATGTTAGTGGTAGAGTATTTACTCTCCTATATACAGTATATTAGTGGTAGTTTTTACTCTCCTCCTATATACAGTATATTAGTGGTAGTTTTACTCTCCTATATACAGTATATTAGTGGTAGTTTTTACTCTCCTATATACAGTATATTAGTGGTAGTTTTTACTCTCCTATATACAGTATATTAGTGGTAGAGTATTTACTCTCCTATATACAGTATATTAGTGGTAGTTTTTACTCTCCTATATACAGTATGTTAGAGGTAGAGTTTTACTCTCCTATATACAGTATGTTGGTAGTTTCTACTCTCCTATATACAGTATGTTAGAGGTAGAGTTTTACTCTCCTATATACAGTATATTAGTGGTAGTTTTTACTCTCCTATATACAGTATATTAGTGGTAGTTTTCACTCTCCTATATACAGTATATTAGTGGTAGTTTCTACTCTCCTATATACAGTTTTCTACTCTCCTATATACAGTATATTAGTGGTAGTTTTTACTCTCCTATATACAGTATGTTAGTGGTAGAGTATTTACTCTCCTATATACAGTATATTAGTGGTAGTTTTTACTCTCCTATATACAGTATGTTAGTGGTAGAGTATTTACTCTCCTATATACAGTATGTTAGTGGTAGAGTATTTACTCTCCTATATACAGTATGTTAGTGGTAGAGTATTTACTCTCCTATATACAGTATGTTAGTGGTAGAGTATTTACTCTCCTATATACAGTATATTAGTGGTAGTTTTTACTCTCCTATATACAGTATATTAGTGGTAGAGTATTTACTCTCCTATATACAGTATGTTAGTGGTAGAGTATTTACTCTCCTATATACAGTATGTTAGTGGTAGAGTATTTACTCTCCTATATACAGTATGTTAGTGGTAGAGTATTTACTCTCCTATATACAGTATGTTAGTGGTAGAGTATTTACTCTCCTATATACAGTATGTTAGTGGTAGAGTATTTACTCTCCTATATACAGTATGTTAGTGGTAGAGTATTTACTCTCCTATATACAGTATGTTAGTGGTAGAGTATTTACTCTCCTATATACAGTATGTTAGTGGTAGAGTATTTACTCTCCTATATACAGTATATTAGTGGTAGAGTATTTTACAGTATATTAGTGGTAGAGTATTTACTCTCCTATATACAGTATGTTAGAGGTAGAGTTTTACTCTCCTATATACAGTATGTTAGAGGTAGTTTTACTCTCCTATATACAGTATGTTAGTGGTAGGTTTTACTCTCCTATATACAGTATATTAGTAGTTTTTACTCTCCTATATACAGTATATTAGTGGTAGAGTATTTACTCTCCTATATACAGTATATTAGTGGTAGTTTTTACTCTCCTATATACAGTATGTTAGTGGTAGTTTTTTACTCTCCTATATACAGTATATTAGTGGTAGTTTTTACTCTCCTATATACAGTATATTAGTGGTAGTTTTACTCTCCTATATACAGTATATTAGTGGTAGTTTTTACTCTCCTATATACAGTATATTAGTGGTAGTTTTTACTCTCCTATATACAGTATGTTAGTGGTAGTTTTACTCTCCTATATACAGTATATTAGTGGTAGTTTTTACTCTCCTATATACAGTATGTTAGTGGTTTTTACTCTCCTATATACAGTATATTAGTGGTAGTAGTTTTACTCTCCTATATACAGTATGTTAGTGGTAGAGTATTTACTCTCCTATATACAGTATATTAGTGGTAGTATATACAGTATATTAGTGGTAGAGTATTTACTCTCCTATATACAGTATATTAGTGGTAGTTTTTACTCTCCTATATACAGTATGTTAGTGGTAGAGTATTTACTCTCCTATATACAGTATGTTAGTGGTAGAGTATTTACTCTCCTATATACAGTATATTAGTGGTAGTTTTTACTCTCCTATATACAGTATGTTAGTGGTAGAGTATTTACTCTCCTATATACAGTATGTTAGTGGTAGAGTATTTACTCTCCTATATACAGTATGTTAGTGGTAGAGTATTTACTCTCCTATATACAGTATGTTAGTGGTAGTATTTACTCTCCTATATACAGTATGTTAGTGGTAGAGTATTTACTCTCCTATATACAGTATGTTAGTGGTAGTTTTTACTCTCCTATATACAGTATATTAGTGGTAGAGTATTTACTCTCCTATATACAGTATATTAGTGGTAGAGTTTTTACTCTCCTATATACTATATACAGTATATTAGTGGTAGTATTTACTCTCCTATATACAGTATGTTAGTGGTAGAGTTTTACTCTCCTATATACAGTATGTTAGTGGTAGAGTATTTACTCTCCTATATACAGTATGTTAGTGGTAGTATTTACTCTCCTATATACAGTATGTTAGTGGTAGTATTTACTCTCCTATATACAGTATGTTAGTGGTAGAGTATTTACTCTTTACAGTATGTTAGTGGTAGAGTATTTACTCTCCTATATACAGTATGTTAGTGGTAGAGTATTTACTCTCCTATATACAGTATGTTAGTGGTTATTTACTCTCCTATATACAGTATGTTAGTGGTAGAGTATTTACTCTCCTATATACAGTATGTTAGTGGTAGAGTTTTACAGTATGTTAGTGGTCTCCTATATACAGTATATTAGTGGTAGAGTATTTACTCTCCTATATACAGTATATTAGTGGTAGAGTATTTACTCTCCTATATACAGTATATTAGTGGTAGAGTATTTACTCTCCTATATACAGTATATTAGTGGTAGAGTATTTACTCTCCTATATACAGTATATTAGTGGTAGAGTATTACTCTCCTATATACAGTATATTAGTGGTAGAGTATTTACTCTCCTATATACAGTATATTAGTGGTAGAGTATTTACTTTTTACAGTATATTAGTGGTAGTTTTTCTCTCCTATATACAGTATATTAGTGGTAGTTTTACTCTCCTATATACAGTATATTAGTGGTATTTTTACTCTCCTATATACAGTATATTAGTGGTAGTTTTTACTCTCCTATATACAGTATATTAGTGGTAGTTTTACTCTCCTATATACAGTATATTAGTGGTAGTTTTTACTCTCCTATATACAGTATATTAGTGGTAGTTTTTACTCTCCTATATACAGTATATTAGTGGTAGTTTCTACTCTCCTATATACAGTATGTTAGAGGTAGAGTTTTACTCTCCTATATACAGTATATTAGTGGTAGTTTTTACTCTCCTATATACAGTATATTAGTGGTGGAGTATTTACTCTCCTATATACAGTATATTAGTGGTAGTTTTACTCTCCTATATACAGTATATTAGTGGTAGTTTTTACTCTCCTATATACAGTATATTAGTGGTAGTTTTTACTCTCCTATATACAGTATATTAGTGGTAGTTTCTACTCTCCTATATACAGTATATTAGTGGTAGTTTTTACTCTCCTATATACAGTATGTTAGTGGTAGAGTATTTACTCTCCTATATACAGTATATTAGTGGTAGAGTATTTACTCTCCTATATACAGTATGTTAGTGGTAGTTTTTACTCTCCTATATACAGTATGTTAGTGGTAGAGTATTTACTCTCCTATATACAGTATATTAGTGGTAGTTTTTACTCTCCTATATACAGTATATTAGTGGTAGAGTATTTACTCTCCTATATACAGTATGTTAGTGGTAGAGTATTTACTCTCCTATATACAGTATGTTAGAGGTAGAGTTTTACTCTACTATATACAGTATGTTAGTGGTAGAGTTTTACTCTCCTATATACAGTATATTAGTGGTAGTATTTACTCTCCTATATACGGTATATTAGTGGTAGTATTTACTCTCCTATATACAGTATGTTAGTGGTAGAGTATTTACTCTCCTATATACAGTATGTTAGTGGTAGAGTTTTACTCTCCTATATACAGTATGTTAGTGGTAGAGTTTTTACTCCTCCTATATACAGTATGTTAGTGGTAGTTTTACTCTCCTATATACAGTATGTTAGTGGTAGAGTATTTACTCTCCTATATACAGTATGTTAGTGGTAGAGTATTTACTCTCCTATATACAGTATGTTAGTGGTAGTTTTACTCTCCTATATACAGTATATTAGTGGTAGAGTTTTACTCTCCTATATACAGTATATTAGTGGTAGTTTTACTCTCCTATATACAGTATATTAGTGGTAGTTTTACTCTCCTATATACAGTATATTAGTGGTAGAGTTTTACTCTCCTATATACAGTATATTAGTGGTAGTATTTACTCTCCTATATACAGTATATTAGTGGTAGTTTTTACTCTCCTATATACAGTATATTAGTGGTAGAGTTTTTACTCTCCTATATACAGTATATTAGTGGTAGTTTTACTCTCCTATATACAGTATATTAGTGGTAGTTTTTACTCTCCTATATACAGTATATTAGTGGTAGTTTTTACTCTCCTCCTATATACAGTATATTAGTGGTAGTTTTTACTCTCCTATATACAGTATATTAGTGGTAGTTTTTACTCTCCTATATACAGTATATTAGTGGTAGTTTCTACTCTCCTATATACAGTATGTTAGAGGTAGAGTTTTACTCTCCTATATACAGTATATTAGTGGTAGTTTTTACTCTCCTATATACAGTATATTAGTGGTAATTTTACTCTCCTATATACAGTATATTAGTGGTAGTTTTTACTCTCCTATATACAGTATATTAGTGGTAGTTTTTACTCTCCTATATACAGTATATTAGTGGTAGTTTTTACTCTCCTATATACAGTATATTAGTGGTAGTTTTTACTCTCCTATATACAGTATATTAGTGGTAGTTTTTACTCTCCTATATACAGTATGTTAGTGGTAGTTTTTACTCTCCTATATACAGTATATTAGTGGTAGTTTTTACTCTCCTATATACAGTATGTTAGTGGTAGAGTATTTACTCTCCTATATACAGTATGTTAGTGGTAGTTTTTACTCTCCTATATACAGTATATTAGTGGTAGTTTCTACTCTCCTATATACAGTATGTTAGAGGTAGAGTTTTACTCTCCTATATACAGTATATTAGTGGTAGTTTTTACTCTCCTATATACAGTATATCAGTGGTGGAGTATTTACTCTCCTATATACAGTATGTTAGTGGTAGTTTTCACTCTCCTATATACAGTATATTAGTGGTAGTTTTTACTCTCCTCCTGTATACAGTATATTAGTGGTAGTTTTTACTCTCCTATATACAGTATATTAGTGGTAGTTTTTACTCTCCTATATACAGTATGTTATTAGTGGTAGTTTTTACTCTCCTATATACAGTATATTAGTGGTAGTTTTTACTCTCCTATATACAGTATGTTAGTGGTAGAGTTTTTACTCTCCTATATACAGTATATTAGTGGTAGTTTTTACTCTCCTATATACAGTATATTAGTGGTAGTTTTTACTCTCCTATATACAGTATGTTAGTGGTAGTTTTTACTCTCCTATATACAGTATGTTAGTGGTAGAGTATTTACTCTCCTATATACAGTATATTAGTGGTAGTTTTTACTCTCCTATATACAGTATGTTAGTGGTAGTTTTTACTCTCCTATATACAGTATGTTAGTGGTAGAGTATTTACTCTCCTATATACAGTATATTAGTGGTAGTTTTTACTCTCCTATATACAGTATGTTAGTGGTAGTTTTACTCTCCTATATACAGTATGTTAGTGGTAGTTTTACTCTCCTATATACAGTATATTAGTGGTAGTTTTTACTCTCCTATATACAGTATATTAGTGGTAGTTTTTACTCTCCTATATACAGTATGTTAGTGGTAGTTTTTACTCTCCTATATACAGTATATTAGTGGTAGTTTTTACTCTCCTATATACAGTATATTAGTGGTAGTTTTTACTCTCCTATATACAGTATGTTAGTGGTAGAGTTTTACTCTCCTATATACAGTATATTAGTGGTAGTTTTTACTCTCCTATATACAGTATATTAGTGGTAGAGTATTTACTCTCCTATATACAGTATATTAGTGGTAGTTTTTACTCTCCTATATACAGTATATTAGTGGTAGTTTTTACTCTCCTATATACAGTATATTAGTGGTAGTTTTTACTCTCCTATATACAGTATATTAGTGGTAGTTTTTACTCTCCTATATACAGTATATTAGTGGTAGTTTTTACTCTCCTATATACAGTATATTAGTGGTAGTTTTTACTCTCCTATATACAGTATGTTAGAGGTAGAGTTTTATCTGTGTCTGGCCAGAAATTAGTGATATGTAATGCTGGTTGCACTTTTATTATTTGACTTTATATGGGGCGGCAGGTAGCGTAGTGGTCAGAGCGTTGGACTAGTAACCGAATGGTTGCAAGAACATATCCCCTAGCTGACAATGTACAAATCTGTCGTTCTGCCCCTGAACAATGCAGGTAACCCACTGTTCCTAGGCCGTCATTGAAAATAAGAATTTGTTCTTAACTGATCTGCCTATTTAAATAAAGGTAAAAATATATATACACCACGGCCTAGGACAGGATAATGTCAACAGGTTTTGTTTGTTGCACAGACAGATGCATTGCTCAACTGATATTGCTCAGTTTTTGCAACCATTACAGGCCTGTGATATTGACAGTTATAGGGCAAAGGTATATTTACACATTAGACAGACGGGGTTTGGCATTCACCCGACTGGCATTCGTGTCATTACAGCAACAGACAAGTGAAAGTTTCCAGAGTTTGTCATTGGATGAATCACATAACCAAACCAGAGCAGATACACACTTGTTTTTAAATGTAATGGTATCGGGAATCTAAGAACACACATACTGTACCATACAAACAAAATAGCCTTAACTAACATAATTAACAGGATTGGCTTTTGATTCATGTAAATTGTAAGGTATTGTGAAATTTAATAAGAGAATATAAAACAAAACCCACCAAACTGTTGATCCTAAAAGTTCAACTCCACTGCTTTACTTTGCCACAGAGAATAGTATCATGCTGGCACTGACTAGACCACAGAGAATAGTATCATGCTGGCACTGACTAGAACACAGAGAATAGTACCATGCTGGCACTGACTAGAACACAGAGAATATTTATCACTGACTAACACAGAGAATAGTATCATGCTGGCACTGACTAGAACACAGAGAATAGTATCATGCTGGCACTGACTAGAACACAGAGAATAGTATCATGCTGGCACTGACTAGAACACAGAGAATATTATCATGCTGGCACTGACTAGAACACAGAGAATAGTATCATGCTGGCACTGACTAGACACACAGAGAATAGTATCATGCTGGCACTGACTAGAACACAGAGAATAGTATCATGCTGGCACTGACTAGAACACAGAGAATAGTATCATGCTGGCACTGACTAGAACACAGAGAATAGTATCATGCTGGCACTGACTAGAACACAGAGAATAGTATCATGCTGGCACTGACTAGAACACAGAGAATAGTATCATGCTGGCACTGACTAGAACACAGAGAACACAGAGAATAGTATCATGCTGGCACTGACTAGAACACAGAATAGAATAGAACACAGAGAATAGTATCATGCTGGCACTGACTAGAACACAGAGAATAGTATCATGCTGGCACTGACTAGAACACAGAGAATAGTATCATGCTGGCACTGACTAGAACACAGAGAATAGTATCATGCTGGCACTGACTAGAACACAGAGAATAGTATCATGCTGGCACTGACTAGAACACAGAGAATAGTATCATGCTGGCACTGACTAGAACACAGAGAATAGTATCATGCTGGCACTGACTAGAACACAGAGAATAGTATCATGCTGGCACTGACTAGAACACAGAGAATAGTATCATGCTGGCACTGACTAGAACACAGAGAATAGTATCATGCTGGCACTGACTAGAACACAGAGAATAGTATCATGCTGGCACTGACTAGAACACAGAGAATAGTATCATGCTGGCACTGACTAGAACACAGAGAATAGTATCATGCTGGCACTGACTAGAACACAGAGAATAGTATCATGCTGGCACTGACTAGAACACAGAGAATAGTATCATGCTGGCACTAGAACACAGAGAATAGTATCATGCTACTGACTAGAACACAGAGAATAGTATCATGCTGGCACTGACTAGAACACAGAGAATAGTATCATGCTGGCACTGACTAGAACACAGAGAATAGTATCACTGACTAGAACACTGTATCATGCTAGACCACAGAGAATAGTATCATGCTGGCATAGAACACAGAGAATGCTGGCACTGACTAGAACACAGAGAATAGTATCATGCTGGCACTGACTAGAACACAGAGAATAGTATCATGCTGGCACTGACTAGAACACAGAGAATAGTATCATGCTGGCACTGACTAGAGAGAATAGTATCATGCTGGCACTGACTAGAACACAGAGAATAGTATCATGCTGGCACTGACTAGAACACAGAGAATAGTATCATGCTGGCACTGACTAGAACACAGAGAATAGTATCATGCTGGCACTGACTAGAACACAGAGAATAGTATCATGCTGGCACTGATTAGAACACAGAGAATATTATCATGCTGGCACTGATTAGAACACAGAGAATATTATCATGCTGGCACTGATTAGACCACAGAGAATAGTATCATGCTGGCACTGATTAGACCACAGAGAATAGTATCATGCTGGCACTGATTAGAACACAGAGAATAGTATCATGCTGGCACTGACTAGACCACAGAGAATAGTATCATGCTGGCACTGATTAGAACACAGAGAATATTATCATGCTGGCACTGACTAGACCACAGAGAATAGTATCATGCTGGCACTGATTAGAACACAGAGAATATTATCATGCTGGCACTGATTAGCAGAGAATGATTGGCACTGACTAGAACACAGAGAATAGTATCATGCTGGCACTGATTAGAACACAGAGAATATTATCATGCTGGCACTGATTAGACCACAGAGAATAGTATCATGCTGGCACTGATTAGAACACAGAGAATATTATCATGCTGGCACTGATTAGAACACAGAGAATATTATCATGCTGGCACTGATTAGAACACAGAGAATATTATCATGCTGGCACTGACTAGAACACAGAGAATATTATCATGCTGGCACTGACTAGACCACAGAGAATAGTATCATGCTGGCACTGACTAGAACACAGAGAATATTATCATGCTGGCACTGACTAGAACACAGAGAATAGTATCATGCTGGCACTGACTAGAACACAGAGAATATTATCATGCTGGCACTGACTAGAACACAGAGAATATTATCATGCTGGCACTGATTAGACCACAGAGAATAGTATCATGCTGGCACTGACTAGAACAGGCCTCAGAAATCTAAGAAATCACATGATCTCTGGGAAAACCACAATTGCACTGACCAATGGGAGCATAGACTGTCATTGTGAAATGGAAGAATCCCTCTCCAAAGTTCCCCAGGTTTTGACCGCTTAAGCCAAACAGTTAAATAAACTGCTCTGTTTGTAACACCAGATCTAATCCCGTGAAGAGTATTTTGAATAATAATATCCCAAAGATGACTTTCTTATTTTAGTTGTAATCCTTTCTTGCCCATCTTGAACCAACCAGTTGAAGAGAACTATACAACAGTTGTCTTTTCAATGAAGTTGTGCCAATTTCTTGATTATTGATGGTTGACAGTAAGTGGCATCCTGCCTCAATCAGGCAGTGACTACAAATGACATAACTTTTGTCTCAGAGGGAGAGGGGAAGGGAGGAGCATAAGAGATTGACATGGGGATTGAGAAAGAGAGAAAAGGGAGAGATCTATATAAGCTGAGTGAATAAAACTGTGAAGACAGGGTCTGTGGACAGAGCAGGAGGAGAGACAGTGAACCAGAACCATGGGTTCTCCCGTCTGTCTTATGGTGCTCTTCATTTGGGCTGCTGAGTCTGTACATGGACAGGACAGGTAAATGTCTCAACAATATCTTCAGGAAACATTTCACCATGTAATATCAGTGTCTTCCTGTGTCCTGTATGTGCATGTAGCTTTAACTTCAACTGACTTGTACTTGTGTTTTAGCATGGTCACATGCACTGTAAAAAAAGGATTCAGGTGGTTAGTCAATTATACTTGAAAACATAATTATTGTGACATAAAAAAGCGTAGTTGTCATCTTTACTTGAATATAATTAGTACTTTACATTACTTGTTCAATCAACCTCAAACCCCCCAAAATAATGAATTCAGCATAAGATAAATGCAGCATCTACACAACTGTTTGTGTGTAAAAACAACTACAAGGAAAATTGTGTTTAACAATTATCATAGTCTTTCCTTTCAACTAAAGAATTTTAAGTTCTTCCAACAACTTGCCATGTGGTTCTTTAAAAAAAAACTTTACGATACTTTTACACAATGTTGTTTGCACGTTTGAAGAATGAAAAAATCCAATTATTAAACAGTTTGTTTATGCTATGAGGTGTAATGGATCAAGATGAACGGATATCCAAACCGTAGGGCAAATTGACATTCAATGATGTGACCACCCATTCTCACTATTAGTTAGATCATGTGCCCCACTCTTGACAGAGGCAAATACATACATCTCCAATGCTTGCAACTTTACCTCCAGTTAGTGGAATAAGCTCTGCTCTCAATCATTCCTGTTTCAGGGGATAAAGATGCCAAGCGATGAAATACACAAACACTGTTTAACACAAACACTGTTTAACACAATCAATGAAAGTAACTAAACAGAAAGATTAAGTAGATCAAATGAAGTTGTCTCTTAGTCACTAAGTCACTAAGTTGTCTCTTAGTCATTTTTATGCTGGACTTAATATATTAGTGTTTGTGAAACACTAAAATGGAAGTATATTAAACCTAAAAATACCTCATGTTGGAAATCCTCAAAAAGATGATGGAAATAGTTGCCTACATTTTTTAAAGTGGAACTAGCACAATATGTTTTACAGTGGAACTAGCACAATATGTTTTACAGTGGAACTAGCACAATATGTTTTACAGTGGAACTAGCACAATATGTTTTACAGTGGAACTAGCACAATATGTTTTACAGTGGAACTAGCACAATAGGTTTTACAGTGGAACTAGCACAATAGGTTTTACAGTGGAACTAGCACAATAGGTTTTACAGTGGAACTAGCACAATATGTTTTACAGTGGAACTAGCACAATATGTTTTACAGTGGAACTAGCACAATATGTTTTACAGTGGAACTAGCACAATATGTTTTACAGTGGAACTAGCACAGTATGTTTTACAGTGGAACTAGCACAATATGTTTTACAGTGGAACTAGCACAATAGGTTTTACAGTGGAACTAGTACAATATGTTTTACAGTGGAACTAGCACAATAGGTTTTACAGTGCGAGACGTTTATATTAGTTGTATTCTAATCTAATGTTTCAGATGAATCTGAGTACTTCAATGCCTCTGAATGACTTGCGCATTTAACCTTTTGATATACTGGTGTTCGACAAACATAAAACATCTTTAGGTTTTTATCTCTGAATGTGACATAAACCTCTGAATGTGATACTTTACATTCTAGACTGTTAAAAGTATTGGGTGGAAGATACAGTCTTCTAAATGCTACCTTCTCTTGGCTCAGGTTCTTTATCTCAGCTCCCAATGTGTTCCATGTGGGGGTGAAGGAGCGTGTTTATGTCCAGCTGGGTAAAGCCCTCCTGAATAAACGTGTTACCCTCTACCTGGAGCATGAGGGAACTACACATCTGATGTCTCAAAAGAGCAGCACTGTTTGTACTGAGGAGGGACAGATCCAATCTGTGGAACTAGAGGTATGACTTAGTGAGACTTGCCTTGATAAAATGAATGACCATACAGACTATATCACAAACCAGAAAAAGGAGAGACACTAGGTCTTATTGGTTTCATTTCAATGTTTTCCCACCTTGCAGGTAGAAAGGGACAAGCTGCCCACCTTTGTGGATATTCCCAATCTTCTGCTGGTGGCTGAGATGGATGGGGTGACAGGCAGAAAGATGGCGAGGGTCCTAGTCTCCCAACACAGAGGCTACATCTTCATTCAGACTGACCAGCCTATCTACAACCCTACACAGCAAGGTACATCTACAGTCTACATGAAATAGAACCCGATCTTAAAGGGATACTTGTGATTTTGGCAATGAGGCCCCTTATCTACTTCCCCCAGAGTCAGATGAACTGGTGGGTATCATTGTTATGTGTCTGTGTCCAGTATGAAGCAAGTTAGAGGTAGTTTCACAAGCCAATGCTAACTAGCGTATCTGCTAAGACACCTATAGACATCTGACTCTGAGGAAGTAGATAAAGGACCTCACTGTCAAAATCCCCAAGTACAACTTAAATATTGGTCAAAGGTTTAAGATATTTAAGATACAATTAAGATATTATATTAGGATTTTATTTTTACCAGTGAGATACAGGATATTTACCCTCAACCACTCAATGAAGCCCCATGATGACGTTTTTCAGATCTCTATTTTTGTGAGTACAAACTTGACATTTTTGACCACATTCCGTTGTTATATTTCATTTGATGAAGTGTTGAAATGTTTATCATTGTGGTGGAGATCTTTGATGCCACAAAAAGCTTGTTTTGATGTGTGAAAGAGTTGTGAAATAGTAACTGATTTGTATTGTAACTGATTTGTATCTCCTTGGTAGAATGCTGCGGGCAACCGGATAATGAAGACTCTTAAGAGAGCTACGGATGGAATATTCACCAATATCCCTTTTAATATCCCTGATGTCTCAGAGTACAGTCGTATATTATGTGCTATAGAAATTACACAATTATTCAACGTTAGCATCTATTAATTGACTGATATTGTGCAACTATCCTTATTTGACCAATTGATGACATGATTTACAATACATTACAATAAGACAACCTAATATCATACCTGGTGTGTTTTAATTTCAGAATGGGTGTGTGGAGGATCGTGGCTCATTACCAAGGAGATGAAAAGAATGCTGTTACTCGAGAATTTCAAGTCAAGAAATTTGGTTCATATTTTCTCTTTTTATCTCCTTTGCTCAACTTACTCTATTTACCATTTGAATATTTCAAGTTTAAAGCCAATCTTTCTTAAAGTATGTTACTGAAATTGTATTCATGCTATTATTTATACATTTTCTTACACATGGAGAAAGGATAAGAAATGTTTTGTTGTTCTGAACATGTTTTGTTTCAGTGCTGCCGAGCTTTGAGGTGACCGTCATACCTAAGCAAAGCTACTTTCTATTGAACACTGAACAGTTCAACTTCACAATTTTAGCCAAGTAAGATTTAATCCTGATATCAACTGTTTCCCCCTACAACATCTAGCTCCTTACAAAGTGCTGAAAATAAAATGTCTGGGTAGCCATTCAGGGTAGCCATTTGATTAAATGTTCAAGAGTCTTATGGCTTGGGGGTAGAAGCTGTTTAGAAGCCTTTTGGACATAGACTTCGTGCTCCGGTACCGCTTGCCGTGTGGTAGCAGAGAGAACAGTCTATGACTCGGGATTCTCTATTCTTTGGACATTTTCAGGGACTTCCTCTGACACCGTCTGGTATAGAGGTCCTGGATGGCAAGAAGCTTGGCACCGGTGATGTACTGGGCCGTATGCACTACCCTCTGTAGCGCTTTGTGGTCGGAGGCCGAGCAGTTGCCATACCAGGCAGTGATGCAACCCATCACGATGCTCTCGAGGGTGCAGCTGTAAAACATTTTGAGGATCTGAGGACCCATGCCAAATCTTTTCAGTCTCCTGAGGGAGATTAGGTTTTGTCATGCCCTCTTCATGACAGGCCTGGTGTACTTGGACCATGTTAGATTGTTGGTGATTTGGACGTCAAGGAACTTGAGGCTCTCAACCTGCTCCACTACAGCCCCATCGATGAGAATGGGGACGTGCTCGGTCCTCCTTTTCCTGTAGTCCACAATCATCTCCTTTGTCTTGATGACGTTGAGGGAAAGGTTACTGTCCTTGCACCACACGGCCAGGTCTCTGACCTCCTCCCTATAGGCTGTCTCGTCGTTGAGGGAGAGGTTGTTACCACACGGCCAGGTCTCTGACCTCCTCCCTATAGGCTGTCTCGTCGTTGAGGGAGAGGTTGTTACCACACGGCCAGGTCTCTGACCTCCTCCCTATAGGCTGTCTCGTCGTTGAGGGAGAGGTTGTTACCACACGGCCAGGTCTCTGACCTCCTCCCTATAGGCTGTCTCGTCGTTGAGGGAGAGGTTGTTACCACACGGCCAGGTCTCTGACCTCCTCCCTATAGGCTGTCTCTGACCTCCTCCCTATCGTTGAGGGAGAGGTTGTTACCACACGGCCAGGTCTCTGACCTCCTCCCTATAGGCTGTCTCTTCGTTGAGGGAGAGGTTGTTACCACACGGCCAGGTCTCTGACCTCCCTCCCTATAGGCTGTCTCTATCGTTGAGGGAGAGGTTGTTACCACACGGCCAGGTCTCTGACCTCCTCCCTATAGGCTGTCTCGTCGTTGAGGGAGAGGTTGTTACCACACGGCCAGGTCTCTGACCTCCTCCCTATAGGCTGTCTCGTCGTTGAGGGAGAGGTTGTTACCACACGGCCAGGTCTCTGACCTCCTCCCTATAGGCTGTCTCGTCGTTGAGGGAGAGGTTGTTACCACACGGCCAGGTCTCTGACCTCCTCCCTATAGGCTGTCTCGTCGTTGAGGGAGAGGTTGTTACCACACGGCCAGGTCTCTGACCTCCTCCCTATAGGCTGTCTCGTCGTTGAGGGAGAGGTTGTTACCACACGGCCAGGTCTCTGACCTCCTCCCTATAGGCTGTCTCGTCGTTGAGGGAGAGGTTGTTACCACACGGCCAGGTCTCTGACCTCCTCCCTATAGGCTGTCTCGTCGTTGAGGGAGAGGTTGTTACCACACGGCCAGGTCTCTGACCTCCTCCCTATAGGCTGTCTCGTCGTTGAGGGAGAGGTTGTTACCACACGGCCAGGTCTCTGACCTCCTCCCTATAGGCTGTCTCGTCGTTGAGGGAGAGGTCAGGTTACCACACGGCCAGGTCTCTGACCTCCTCCCTATAGGCTGTCTCGTCGTTGAGGGAGAGGTCGTTACCACACGGCCAGGTCTCTGACCTCCTCCCTATAGGCTGTCTCGTCGTTGAGGGAGAGGTCGTTACCACACGGCCAGGTCTCTGACCTCCTCCCTATAGGCTGTCTCGTCGTTGAGGGAGAGGTCGTTACCACACGGCCAGGTCTCTGACCTCCTCCCTATAGGCTGTCTCGTCGTTGAGGGAGAGGTACCACCACACGGCCAGGTCTCTGACCTCCTCCCTATAGGCTGTCTCGTCGTTGAGGGAGAGGTCGTTACCACACGGCCAGGTCTCTGACCTCCTCCCTATAGGCTGTCTCGTCGTTGAGGGAGAGGTCGTTACCACACGGCCAGGTCTCTGACCTCCTCCCTATAGGCTGTCTCGTTGAGGAGAGGTCCCACCACACGGCCAGGTTGAGGCTGGGAGAGGAGAGGTTACCACACGGCCAGGTCTCTGACCTCCTCCCTATAGGCTGTCTCGTCGTTGAGGGAGAGGTCGTTACCACACGGCCAGGTCTCTGACCTCCTCCCTATAGGCTGTCTCGTCGTTGAGGGAGAGGTCGTTACCACACGGCCAGGTCTCTGACCTCCTCCCTATAGGCTGTCTCGTCGTTGAGGGAGAGGTCGTTACCACACGGCCAGGTCTCTGACCTCCTCCCTATAGGCTGTCTAGGCTGTCTCGTCGTTGAGGGAGAGGTCGTTACCACACGGCCAGGTCTCTGACCTCCTCCCTATAGGCTGTCTCTGACCTCCTCCCTATAGGCTGTCTCGTCGTTGAGGGAGAGGTCGTTACCACACGGCCAGGTCTCTGACCTCCTCCCTATAGGCTGTCTCGTCGTTGAGGGAGAGGT
Organism: Oncorhynchus gorbuscha; assembly: GCF_021184085.1. Lineage (NCBI taxonomy): Eukaryota > Metazoa > Chordata > Actinopteri > Salmoniformes > Salmonidae > Oncorhynchus > Oncorhynchus gorbuscha. The sequence continues at coordinate 80,808 of NW_025746127.1, forward strand.
CGTTACCACACGGCCAGGTCTCTGACCTCCTCCCTATAGGCTGTCTCGTCGTTGAGGGAGAGGTCGTTACCACACGGCCAGGTCTCTGACCTCCTCCCTATAGGCTGTCTCGTCGTTGAGGGAGAGGTCGTTACCACACGGCCAGGTCTCTGACCTCCTCCCTATAGGCTGTCTCGTCGTTGAGGGAGAGGTTACCACACCACACGGCCAGGTCTCTGACCTCCTCCCTATAGGCTGTCTCGTCGTTGAGGGAGAGGTCGTTACCACACGGCCAGGTCTCTGACCTCCTCCCTATAGGCTGTCTCGTCGTTGAGGGAGAGGTCGTTACCACACGGCCAGGTCTCTGACCTCCTCCCTATAGGCTGTCTCGTTGAGGGAGAGGTCGTTACCACACGGCCAGGTCTCTGACCTCCTCCCTATAGGCTGTCTCGTCGTTGAGGGAGAGGTCGTTACCACACGGCCAGGTCTCTGACCTCCTCCCTATAGGCTGTCTCGTCGTTGAGGGAGAGGTCGTTACCACACGGCCAGGTCTCTGACCTCCTCCCTATAGGCTGTCTCGTCGTTGAGGGAGAGGTCGTTACCACACGGCCAGGTCTCTGACCTCCTCCCTATAGGCTGTCTCGTCGTTGAGGGAGAGGTCGTTAGGCCACACGGCCAGGTCTCTGACCTCCTCCCTATAGGCTGTCTCGTCGTTGAGGGAGAGGTCGTTACCACACGGCCAGGTCTCTGACCTCCCTCCTCCCTATAGGCTGTCTCGTCGTTGAGGGAGAGGTCGTTACCACACGGCCAGGTCTCTGACCTCCTCCCTATAGGCTGTCTCGTCGTTGAGGGAGAGGTCGTTACCACACGGCCAGGTCTCTGACCTCCTCCCTATAGGCTGTCTCGTCGTTGAGGGAGAGGTCGTTACCACACGGCCAGGTCTCTGACCTCCTCCCTATAGGCTGTCTCGTCGTTGAGGGAGAGGTCGTTAGGTCGTTACCACACGGCCAGGTCTCTGACCTCCTCCCTATAGGCTGTCTCGTCGTTGAGGGAGAGGTCGTTACCACACGGCCAGGTCTCTGACCTCCTCCCTATAGGCTGTCTCGTTACCACACGGCCGTTGAGGGAGAGGTCGTTACCACACAGGGCCAGGTCTCTGACCTCCTCCCTATAGGCTGTCTCGTCGTTGAGGGGAGGTCTCTGAGGTCGTTACCACACGGCCAGGTCTCTGACCTCCTCCCTATAGGCTGTCTCGTCGTTGAGGGAGAGGTCGTTACCACACGGCCAGGTCTCTGACCTCCTCCCTATAGGCTGTCTCGTCGTTGAGGGAGAGGTCGTTACCACACGGCCAGGTCTCTGACCTCCTCCCTATAGGCTGTCTCGTCGTTGAGGGAGAGGTCGTTACCACACGGCCAGGTCTCTGACCTCCTCCCTATAGGCTGTCTCGTCGTTGAGGGAGGGAGAGGTCTGTTACCACACGGCCAGGTCTCTGACCTCCTCCCTATAGGCTGTCTCGTCGTTGAGGGAGAGGTCGTTACCACACGACCTCCTCCTATAGGCTGCTGTCGTTCGTTTACCACACGGCCAGGTCTCTGACCTCCTCCCTATAGGCTGTCTCGTCGTTGAGGGAGAGGTCGTTACCACACGGCCAGGTCTCTGACCTCCTCCCTATAGGCTGTCTCGTCGTTGAGGGAGAGGTTGTTACCACACGGCCAGGTCTCTGACCTCCTCCCTATAGGCTGTCTCGTCGTTGAGGGAGAGGTTGTTACCACACGGCCAGGTCTCTGACCTCCTCCCTATAGGCTGTCTCGTCGTTGAGGGAGAGGTTGTTACCACACGGCCAGGTCTCTGACCTCCTCCCTATAGGCTGTCTCGTCGTTGAGGGAGAGGTTGTTACCACACGGCCAGGTCTCTGACCTCCTCCCTATAGGCTGTCTCATCGTTGAGGGAGAGGTTGTTACCACACGGCCAGGTCTCTGACCTCCTCCCTATAGGCTGTCTCATCGTTGTCTGTGATCAGGCCTATCACTGTTGTGTCATCGGCAAACTTAATGATGGTGTTGGAGTCGTGCCTGGCCGTGCAGTCATGAGTGAACAGGGAGTACAGGAGGGGGCTGAGCACGCAAATGTAACTTTAGTTCGATCTATGTGGTTCTCATTGAGACATTCACCCAAGTACAAGTCCTCTAAATGTTTATCAAATGTATGAATATGTTATAGAACTCTGTGAGTTGGTCTGACCTCACTGTATTTCCCCCTCAGGTACTCCTATGGTGAGACTATAAAGGGAGCTTTCCACTGCCGGTTTGGACTGAAGGAGAAAACACAGGGGCCAGATGGTGAAAAAGACAAGATTGTCTTCATCAGAGGATTGGAGCTGACTGGATCGGTGAGAGGATAAATGTGTCATATTTCAATCAAAATATCTGTACTCTATGATCAGAGAAGAAGACTCACAAAGACTAAAGCTCTCGGAGCTCTGAAGGACAACTGACGTGGCGGCCAACCTATTTCTACATCAAGTTACAACATTTTGGTTTCAGCAAAGCTTGAGTTATGTTTTGACCAGAAACCTGTCGCTTGCCTTTTTCTCTCAGATACAAGATGGAGAGGGGTCGGCGGTTCTCCAGGAATCCAAGCTCCTAGAGCAACTCAAATCCAACCTCAACACCACCCTCTCAGACGTGGTCCAGAGCGAAGCACAGCTTTACATGGCCGTGTCTGTCACTGACATCATCAGTAAGGCATCAGTTGTTGTTCTTAGTTTGAACAAAAAGAGACTTTTGAAATGTGGTACAGTCATACAGTAGGTACAAGACAACTAAAGGATATTGGTAGTGTACTGACTTTATCCCTTCACCAGGTGGTGAGCTACAGGAAGCAGAGGTGTCTCTTCCTGTTGTTTCCCAGCGTTACACTGTAGACCTGTCCCGTACCCGCTCTCACTACATCCCTGGAGTTCCTCTCAGTGTAGTGGTAAGCCTCAATTTGGATGACAGAGATACGTTAGATTGAACAATGTCTATCTGTGAAATGATAAACTGTATATTGTTTTGTCCGGTGATCTGTTAGGTGGTGGTCCGTCTCCCAAATGGTTCCCCAGCTGTTGGAGAGCCAGTGAGAATGCATCTGCCAGAACTGCAGGATGGAGACCAAACTGTAAAGACTAACCAGCAGGGCGCAGTGTGGCACGATTTTAACCTTCCCAATCTTGATCGTGACATTACTGTGGAGGTAAGTATAACAAAATAGTCCAAATAAAACTGTAGCTTCAAGCAATACAGCAATAGGCTGTGAACTAAACACTGAAGGAATCATATGAAACTAAAGACTGTGGATTGGTTCTCTCTTCTTTTATCCCTGGTTTTCCCTTCTCTGTTTCCATCAGGTGACTGTAGATGACCAGAAAATGACCAAAGACGTCAAACGTACATGGTCTCCTGGCAACACCTATCTGAGCGTGAGCGTGAGCCAAACGATTCTGACGCTGGGTCAAACCCTTTCCGTTGTGTTCAAAGTCTTCAATGGGCCACCAGAGGATGGGTTTATTTACTACATGGTGAGAGATATATGCCCAACGTATGACCATATTAGAGACACATATTTCCCTCAGATTACACAGATCCACAAAAAAAAATGAAAACCAACCTGATTTTGATAAACTCTCATATCTACTGGGTGAAATACCACAGTGTGCATCACAGCAGCAAACTTTGTGACTTGTTGCCACAAGTAAAGGTCAACCAGTGAATAACAAACACCATTGTAAATACAACCCATATTTATGCTTATTTATTTTCCCTTTTGTACTTTAACCATTTGTACATCATTATAACACTGTATATATACATAATATGACAATTGTAATATCTTTATTCTTTTGGAAGTTCTGTGAGTGTAATGTTTACTGTTCATTTTATTGTTTATTTCACTTGTGTATATTATCTACTTCACTTGCTTTGGCAATGTTAACATGTTTCCCATGCCAATAAAGCCCCTTGCATTGAATTGAAATCACAAGGAACAGGACATGGTGGAAAAGTTCTATAACTGAAAAACAATCCCTTCTCTGTTTTTAATCGCCAGGTTTTCAGCCGTGGAGTGCTAACAAAACAGGGTTCTGTCAAATCAGGGGACTTAACAAAGGTTCAGCTTCCAATCACGCCTGATATGACCCCCTCCTTCCGTCTGATTGGCTACTACTATGATCAGAAAGGTGACATCATTACTGACTCTGTGTGGGTAGACGTCGACGATGCTTGTGAGGGGACAGTGAAGGTGAGTGAACTGTGACTGGAGTAGATCAGCATCAGCATTGACCGAGAGAGTTCTGGAGAATCAGACAGCAATGTGGCCAAAGCCTGTTAGAAACACAAAACAAAGAAAGAGAAATAAAGGGTTTAATCTATGCTGACTGTTAATAAGTTACAATTCAGTTCAGAGTCATTTACTAATGATACGTATTTGGTGTTTATCATCCTAATCTTTTCCTATGTATATGTATATGCTCTAGGTATATGTATATTTATATGCTCTAGGTATATGTATATTTATATGCTCTAGGTATATGTATATTTATATGCTCTAGGTATATGTATATTTATATGCTCTAGGTATATGTATATTTATATGCTCTAGGTATATGTATATTTATATGCTCTAGGTATATGTATATTTATATGCTCTAGGTATATGTATATTTATATGCTCTAGGTATATGTATATTTATATGCTCTAGGTATATGTGTATTTATATGCTCTAGGTATATGTAGGTATTTATATGCTCTAGGTATATGTATATGTATATGCTCTAGGTATATGTATATTTATATGCTCTAGGTATATGTATATTTATATGCTCTAGGTATATGTGTATATTTATATGCTCTAGGTATATGTATATTTATATGCTCTAGGTATATGTATATTTATATGCTCTAGGTATATGTATATTTATATGCTCTAGGTATATGTATATTTATATGCTCTAGGTATATGTATATTTATATGCTCTAGGTATATGTATATTTATATGCTCTAGGTATATGTATATTTATATGCTTAGGTATATGTATATTTATATGCTCTAGGTATATGTATATTTATATGCTCTAGGTATATGTATATTTATATGCTCTAGGTATATGTGTATTTATATGCTCTAGGTATATGTATATTTATATGCTCTAGGTATATGTATATTTATATGCTCTAGGTATATGTATATTTATATGCTCTAGGTATATGTATATTTATATGCTCTAGGTATATGTATATTTATATGCTCTAGGTATATGTATATTTATATGCTCTAGGTATATGTATATTTATATGCTCTAGGGTATATTTATATGCTCTAGGTATATGTATATTTATATGCTCTAGGTATATGTATATTTATATGCTCTAGGTATATGTATATTTATATGCTCTAGGTATATGTATATTTATATGCTCTAGGTATATGTATATTTATATGCTCTAGGTATATGTATATTTATATGCTCTAGGTATATGTATATTTATATGCTCTAGGTATATGTATATTTATATGCTCTAGGTATATGTATATTTATATGCTCTAGGTATATGTATATTTATATGCTCTAGGTATATGTATATTTATATGCTCTAGGTATATGTATATTTATATGCTCTAGGTATATGTATATTTATATGCTCTAGGTATATGTATATTTATATGCTCTAGTATATGTATATGGTATATTTATATGCTCTAGGTATATTTATATGCTCTAGGTATATGTATATTTATATGCTCTAGGTATATGTATATTTATATGCTCTAGGTATATTTATATGCTCTAGGTATATTTATATGCTCTAGGTATATGTATATTTATATGCTCTAGGTATATGTATATTTATATGCTCTAGGTATATGTATATTTATATGCTCTAGGTATATGTATATTTATATGCTCTAGGTATATGTATATTTATATGCTCTAGGTATATGTATATTTATATGCTCTAGGTATATGTATATTTATATGCTCTAGGTATATGTATATTTATATGCTCTAGGTATATGTATATTTATATGCTCTAGGTATATGTATATTTATATGCTCTAGGTATATGTAGGTATTTATATGCTCTAGGTATATGTATATTTATATGCTCTAGGTATATGTATATTTATATGCTCTAGGTATATGTATATTTATATGCTCTAGGTATATGTATATTTATATGCTCTAGGTATATGTATATTTATATGCTCTAGGTATATGTATATTTATATGCTCTAGGTATATGTGTATTTATATGCTCTAGGTATATGTATATTTATATGCTCTAGGTATATGTATATTTATATGCTCTAGGTATATGTATATTTATATGCTCTAGGTATATGTATATTTATATGCTCTAGGTATATGTATATTTATATGCTCTAGGTATATGTATATTTATATGCTCTAGGTATATGTATATTTATATGCTCTAGGTATATGTATATTTATATGCTCTAGGTATATGTATATTTATATGCTCTAGGTATATGTATATTTATATGCTCTAGGTATATGTATATTTATATGTCTTTATGTATATGTATATTTATATGCTCTAGGTATATGTATATTTATATGCTCTAGGCTCTAGGTATATGTATATTTATATGCTCTAGGTATATGTATATTTATATGCTCTAGGTATATGTATATTTATATGCTCTAGGTATATGTATATTTATATGCTCTAGGTATATGTTATTTATATGCTCTAGGTATATGTATATTTATATGCTCTAGGTATATGTATATTTATATGCTTTATGTATATGTATATTTATATGCTCTAGGTATATGTATATTTATATGCTCTAGGTATATGTATATTTATATGCTCTAGGTATATGTATATTTATATGCTCTAGGTATATGTATATTTATATGCTCTAGGTATATGTATATTTATATGCTTTATGTATATGTATATTTATATGCTTTATGTATATGTATATTTATATGCTCTAGGTATATGTATATTTATATGCTCTAGGTATATGTATATTTATATGCTCTAGGTAAAGTCAAAAGATGAATATCTACCTGGAAACATGGCGAAGCTGGAGATAGACTTAAATGGTCAGAGGGCCAAAGTTGCCTTGCTGGCTGTGGACAAGGCTATTTATGCTCTCAATGCCCACAACAAACTCACCCCCAAACAGGCAAGCTACTATTATTTTAATATTATTATTTCATTTGTTGGGTGGGGGCACATCAGCTTTAATATTGCAGAAATATTTTAGCTTCCATCAATGTAATTGTCTGCATAATTTCGAATCCCCTTATATATATTTTTTGAATATACAGTACCAGTCAGAAGTTTTAGAACACCTACTCATTCAAGGGTGTTCTTTATTTTTGCTATATTCAAATTATAGAATCAAGGTGAAGACATCAAATCTATGAAAAAACACATATGGAATCATATAGCAACCAAAAAAGTGTTAAACAGATTCTTCAAAGTAACCACCCTTTGCCTTTATGACAGCTTTGCACACTCTTAGCATTGTCTCAACCAGCTTCATGAGGAATGCTTTTCCAACAGTCTTGAAGGAGTTCCCACATATGCTGGGCACTTGTTGGCTGTTTTTCATTCACTCTGCTGTCCAACTCATCCCAAACCATCTCAATTGGGTTGAGGTTGGGTTATTGTGGAGGCCAGGTCATCTGATGCGCTCCATCACAAATAGCCCTTACACAGCCTGGAGGTGTGTTTTGGGCCATTGTCCTGTTGAAAAACAAATGATAGTCCCACTAAGCGCAAACCAGATGGGATGGCGTATCTTTGAAGAATGCTGTGGTAGCCATGCTGGTTAAGTATGCATTGAATTTTAAATAAATCATCAACAGTGTCACTAGCAAAGCACCCCCACCCCATCACACCTCCTCCTCCATGCTTCACGGTGGGAACCACACTTGTGGAGATCATCCGTTCACCTACTCTGCGTCTCACAAAAACACGGTGGTTAGAACCAAAAATCTCAACTTTGGATTCATTAAACCAAAAGACAGATTTCCATCTGGTCTAATGTCCATTGCTCATGTTTCTTTCCCCAAGCAAGTATCTTCTTCTTGTTGGTGTCCTTTAGTAATGGTTTCTTTGCAGCATTTGACCATGAAGGCCTGATCTCCTCTGAACAGTTGCTGTTTAGATGTCTGTTACTTGAACACTGCGAAGCATTTATTTGGGCTGCAGTCTGAGGCTGGTAACTTATCCTCTGCAGCAGAGGTAACTCTGGGTCTTCCTTTCCTGTGGCGGTCCTCATGAGAGCCAGTTTCATCATAGCACTTGATGGTTTTTGTGACTGCACTTGAAGAAGCTTTCAAAGTTCTTAAGATTTTGACTGACCTTCATGTCTTAAAGTAATGATGGACTGTCATTTCTCTTGGTTTATTTGAACTATTCTCGCCATAATATGGACTTGGTCTTGGCTATCTTCTGTATACCACCCCTACCTTGTCACAACACAACTAATTGGCTCAAACGCATTAAGAAGGAAAGAAATTCCAGAAATGAACTTTTTTAAATTGAAATACATTCCAGGTGAGTACCTCATGAATCTGGTTGAGAGAATGCCAAGAGTGTGCAAAGCTGTCATCAAGTCAAAGGGTTGCTACTTTGAAGAATATAAATATGAAATATAGAAAAGAAAAACCCTTGAATGAGTAGGTGTGTCCAAACTTTTGACTGGTACTGTATATACACATGTACAAGCTACTATTTACTAAATAATAATTATACATATTGTCTCCTCAACATTATTTCCTCTAAAACTCACTCCTTACCAAACGGCTCTTTTTGACTAATAGTGTGAATATTTTGTGTGCTGTTCACAGGTATTCTCGTCCATGCAGTCCTATGACCTCGGTTGCTCATACGGTGGCGGCTCAGATACAGCCTCTGTGTTGAATGACGCTGGCTTGTCATTCATCTCCAACTCTCATGTGCTATCTAGGATGAGGAAGGGTATGACGAACGTAGTGTGATTAAACAAAACATCTGTCTAGTGTCGACACTGCTTCTTCTTTGGTCCATAGTTTCTGAATGATGTTCTCTGGGATAGGGTTAAAACCCCTTTAGGAGGTAGACAACTTAACATTTCACAGACATGGATCCACTAAACTAGACATGACATTGGCTGGGACTTAAATCCCAACCTTCAGCATAAAGGAAAGAAAAATAGAACAAAAACCACCAACTCAGACGTACATTTCAACAAAGCATTAATGACATCATAGTTGCTCAAAACATACATGTTCCCACAATATGTTGATGTTTTGATGGTCTTCACCCTACTGTATGTGTGTTTGTCTTAGGGTTTAACTGTGAGTCAGGCTTCAGACGACAGAGGCGTTCCCTGGACCTCCAGGAGCAGATGGTGTCCATAAGTATTACAACGTTACTTTACTATTGACTGTCACTAACTGCTGCCTGAGGTGGTGGGAGAGACTGTTCATCAGTCCTGGCAGGTACGAACTAAAACCTTTTGTCACTACCTCACCATCTCCAACTCCCAGAATCCAGGTACTCAGACGCCAAGCTGCAGGAGTGTTGTTCTCATGGCTTGTCCCAGATCCCCATGCTGAGGACGTGTCAGCAGAGAGCCGAGAGAGTGGCACGAGCCAATAAGGACCATGTCTGTGTCAAGGCCTTCCTGGACTGCTGCATAGAGGGAGAGAAGTTGAGGGAGAAGAAGAAACGAGACGACGCCCAGAGAGGACATGGCAGGAGTGAGGATGACTTGATTGTTGGGGATATTACCATTCTAACATGTATAACATGATAACAGACACTATCCTTTAGACAGACATGTCTGACTTGTTATAACGTAAAAGGATTGGATGAGAATAGGATCTATAAAGGTTATTGTGACACCTTTAGTCGACACTCTCTCCTCTCAGCTGCGACTGCCACAGACATCGAAGACTTCTTTGACACAACCAATCAGCAAATACGCAGAAGTTTCCCCCCAAGCTTTGCATTCACAGTGGTCGATATAAACGGCAAAGGAAGGTGAGAAATGGACATTTAGATACACAGTATATCGGCGCCATGTGTCTGAAACACTATTGTAATTTGTCTCTCTCTCTCTGTCTCCCTTAGTCATACTGTGGCTCTGCCTGATTCCATCACCACCTGGGAGATACAGGCTGTCAGCTTGTCTGCTTCTCATGGTAACATCCTCCTCCTCTATTGGTTCATATTCCTGTACCTAGACAGTAAGGAACATGTGGTGTCATTCTGGAGAGTAATGGACCTGTCTGTGTGTGTCCCTCCTGCAGGCATCTGTGTGGCAGAACCACATGAGTTCCGTGTGTTTAAGAATGTTTTTGTCTCTCTGAGGCTGCCGTACTCAGTCAAAAGATTTGAGCAGATGTCTATTGCTCCTGTTGTCTACAACTATTGGGACCAGGCTGCACAGGTAGACTTGAATCACTTTCTGTAGTACTACAGTTGAACACTTCAGAAGCATATACAGAAATATGAAATGCCATACAGCTGATGGAGCACTTCCTCCTTCTCAGATTGCACTCCACATGGAGAGAAATGACAAGCTCTGTTCACCAGGCTCCAATTCCATCAAAACCTATGTCAACATCACCGTGGAGGCCCACTCCTCCAAAGCCGTCACATTCTCTGCAGTACCCATGGAAACCGGCCCCATACCCATCAAAATACGCCTTTATGACATAGAGAATGAGGACAGCAGTGATGCTATTGAAAAGATTCTGAATGTTAGAGTGAGTATACAAAAATATCGGAGGAAATTACTACTACAAAAAATTTAACTGAAGATCCATTACTGTAAAGCTACTGCATTTATGTAATATAATAGTTGCTCATATTTTAGACGGAGGGAATAGAGAAGAGAGTGGAGGAAACTCATTTTGTTGACCTGAATGGTAATATTGGTGAGATTGCTAACAGAATATCTATGATGACAGCATTTTATTCACGTAAATAGTTTATGGCATAAAAAGCACCAACCAGCTTCTCTCATTCTCTGTTGTCAGGGAAGAGTCGCAAATCTTTCACGATTGATGGAAAGTTACCAGACAACACAGTCCCTGGCTCCAGCACCAATATCTTCGTCAAGATGGAAGGTCTGACTCATTTTACCCTCCAATCATTTCTCTTCACAACATTATTTTCAGTTTAATATCCAATCTCGTCCATTCCCCAGGGAGCTGTTTGGCAAATCCACTTCCACGACCCTGCTCTCTCCCGATGGGGTTAGAAGCTTGCTCAATGCTCCTCATGGATGTGCAGAGCAGACAATGAAACGTATGGCCCCCACAGCCCTGGCCCTCCGCTATCTGGACCTTAGCCAGCGCTGGTATGAGCTGCCCGCTGGCACCAAAGACACGGCCCTCCAGTTCACAGAGCAAGGTGTGGGAGAACTGTAATGAAGATGTTTTATTTTCATTTATGGGAAGAAACACAAAATACAATCTCTCTCTCTGTCTCTCTCTCTCTCTCTCTCTCTCTCTCTCTCTCTCTGTCTCTCTCTCTCTCTCTCTCTCTCTCTCTCTCTCTCTCTCTCTCTCTCTCTCTCTCTCTCTCTCTCTGTCAGGCTATATGAGAATTTTGACATTTAAAAGGGTGATGGATCGTATGGAGCTTGGACGCACCATCCCACCAGTTACTGGTCAGTACATCTCTCTTTACGTTGCTTGTTTTTGTGGTACTGTAGTTTTCTGTCTGTCTGGAATAAAAGCCTGGAAACACTGCAACTCTTCAGGACTGGAGCTGGCCGATCCTATCACAGTGTTTGTTACCCTTCCTCTCTAGGCTGACGGGCCTTGTTGTGAAAGTGATGTCTCTGGTGGCAGAACGTCAGAATGCAGGCGGTGGAGAGAAGGGGAGATGGGCACAGGGTGTGTCTGAGCAGCATATCATTGATTCAGTCAGATACCTCCTGGTTAAACAGAAGGAGGATGGATCATTCTCGGACCCTAACCCAGTCATACACCGGGAAATGCAGGTAAACGATTATTCAAAACACTAGTTTTAACATGAAAATCACTTTATTGGGCAGTTTCACACAAGGTCCAACCGAAATTTGACTTCCGCACCCAACTCCTCCGAAAGACACACATAACATAGACAGGTTTTGGAGAGGTGTGGGAGGCTTCCACACTGGACGCCTGGGGAGCTGTTGTTGCGTGGGGGTTAAGTGCCTTGCTTAAAAGCACAACAGCAGGCAAAGGCATCTAGGATTTCATTCCAGCAACCCTCTGGTTGCCAACTCAGTCAGACGCAGGACTCGAACTGGCAACCCTCCTGTATTTTCTCTTTATCTGTTGAGTTGAGTTGTCTCTTTTTCTCTCTAGGGAGGCATTGGAGGGATAGAGGGAGATGTCTCCATGACTGCTTTCATAACTGTGGCTCTAAATCACTCCCTCCCTTTTCTGACAGACAACAAGGAGCGTAGCGATACGGTAAGACAGGTGGACATATTTCCTTATTAACTCACAAGTGTTTAGTATAGTGTACTTTTTCATTGTGTTACCAATTAACCGACTTCAACCGAATCATCCGTCTAAATCATCCATCCCTATCCTGGAGAAGAAGAAAAACAGAGACATCAAATGCTCCTATTTTTAACCAGAATGGCTGCTCTGTGTTTGTGTTTGTGTAGAAAGCCATTATCTCCAAAGCCACCGACTACCTGCTCTCACGTGTTGAGGGGCTACAGAGGCCCTACGCTGTGGCCATAACAGCCTACTGTCTGTCAGTCTGTCTGTCTGATCGGAAACAGGCTGAGCCTGCCTGGGAAAAACTCAAAGGACTGGCAACTGAAGGTATTGTCCTATTCCACTCCTGTTATAGGTCAGAATGGTGGGGCTGATGGGGGATTGCTGCTGACATTGATGTTCTTTGACTGCTCTTGACAGGGGAAGACCATTGCCGTGGGTGGTATGCTAACGCTGGCATGGTGAATGAGGAAAAGAAACATTATGTACCGACAACAGAGGCCATAACAGTAGAGACTACAGCCTATGCCCTGTTAACTGCAGTGGCTCATAAGGACGCAGAGTGGGCAGACTCTGCAGCCTGCTGGCTGACTTCACAGGAGAACTATGGAGGAGGTTTCAAGTCCACACAGGTGAGATATACTGTATTGATGGAGGAGACTTCAAGTCCTCACAGGTGAGATATACTGTATTGATGGAGGAGACTTCAAGTCCTCACAGGTGAGATATACTGTATTGATGGAGGAGACTTCAAGTCCTCACAGTTGAGATATACAGGTGAGATATACTGATGGAAGAGACTTCAAGTCCTCACAGGTGAGATATACTGTATTGATGGAGGAGACTTCAAGTCCTCACAGGTGAGATATACTGTATTGATGGAGGAGACTTCAAGTCCTCACAGGTGAGATATACTGTATTGATGGAGGAGACTTCAAGTCCTCACAGGTGAGATATACTGTATTGATGGAGGAGACTTCAAGTCCTCACAGGTGAGATATACTGTATTGATGGAGGAGACTTCAAGTCCTCACAGGTGAGATATACTGTATTGATGGAGGAGACTTCAAGTCCTCACAGGTGAGATATACTGTATTGATGGAGGAGACTTCAAGTCCTCACAGGTGAGATATACTGTATTGATGGAGGAGACTTCAAGTCCTCACAGGTGAGATATACTGTATTGATGGAGAGTCAAACAGGTGAGATAATGCTGAAAACATGATGTGGCTGCTTATTGATGCCAAGTCCTAGTGCATGTAGTTTCCTTGTTCCTAGTTAGCATGTTTTGCTAATTTTCTGCCTTCACATTCAGTCCAACAATACTGATATTCTACTGATACAGTGACCCAAGGGTGATAGTCCCACTCATTGAGAGTCGATGGACATTTTACATTCTACACCATTTGGTAGAAATAACATGCTTCAATTTGTATACAGTCTAAGCATTCATCTTAATGTCTTTAGGATACTATAGTGGCTTTGGAGGCTCTCTCTGAGTATGCACTGAGCAGGCCCCAACCTCCCAAGTGGAGGTACAGTTCACTATTCCAGGGAAGAGCGACATTCAGAAGCTGTCATTGGACAACAAGTGGGGATAAAGTAGAAACGGAGCTGAAGGTATATCACATTCAGGGAACACACACATGGACAACAAGGGGGATAAAGTAGAAACGGAGCTGAAGGTATACACACACACACACACACACACACACACACACACACACACACACACACACACACACACACACACACACACACACACACACACACACACACACACACACACACACACACACACACACACACACACACACACACACACACACACACACACACACACACACACACACACACACACACACACACACACACGTAACTCTCTCTCTCTCTGTCTCTACTTGGCCAGAGACTGATTGGTAATCCTATCATTAACGTAGCCCTAACGGGACAGGGAAAAGCCAAGATGAAGGTGAGTGTCTTTCTCATCAAAAAATATTTATTGATGTTCATTCAAACTGGTAATATATTGATCTGTCTGGCAGGTTACGAAAGCTTACCATCTACTGGACACCTCAGACGACTGTAACCTTCTGTCAATCACAGTCAAAGTAGAGGGGAGGGTAAAGTACACTGGTGAGCGCACAGCACTACTCTGATCCAGTGCTCCTTTTACTACAGGTTAGGATGTGTGTGACTGAGTTCCACGAGTACACCATGAAAACACTTTGTTTCATCAGCCCAGATTGTTGAAGACTACAATGACTATGAGGGTGACTATGGAGACGGAGAGAAAAGGGAGGAAGAGGATGTCCCCCGATCAGCGATTGAGTGGTTTGACGCTCGCAGCAGACACAGAAGAGATACTCAGCAAAGCCGGAATTCTGAAAACGATGTTGAATACGAAGTCTGTGTGAGGTATGTTAAACAGAGAGGTCTGTGTGAGGTCAGTTAAACAGAGAGGTCTGTGTGAGGTCAGTTAAACAGAGAGGTCTGTGTGAGGTCAGTTAAACAGAGAGGTCTGTGTGAGATCAGTTAAACAGAGAGGGAACTGATTCTGTCATGAATATACAAATAACAGAAGATTTGTGACTGGGAGGAATATTTTGTGACGGCCTAGGCGATAGGGCAGTGGTTTTTCAGTAAGCTAACTAACTTATATTCTTTAGTCATAGTCTGACCAGGAATCTCACAGGAATGTCCATAGCCGACATCACACTGCTCAGTGGCTTTGAGGCACAGACAGACGACCTGGACAAGGTGAGTCTTCATCATCATATAGAGTCTATATAAACACGTTACCAACCCCCTCCCTTTACTTTTCATTCCTTCCTCTATCCCTTCCCCCTTTTCATCCCCTGATCTTCCTCTATCCCTTCTCCCTTTTCATCCCCTGATCTTCCTCTATCCCTTCTCCCTTTTCATCCCCTGATCTTCCTCTCTCCCTTCCCCCTTTTCATCCCCTGATCTTCCTCTATCCCTTCTCCCTTTTCATCCCCTGATCTTCCTCTCTCCCTTCCCCCTTTTCATCCCCTGATCTTCCTCTATCCCTTCCCCCTTTTCATCCCCTGATCTTCCTCTATCCCTTCCCCCTTTTCATCCCCTGATCTTCCTCTATCCCTTCTCCATTTTCATCCCCTAATCTTCCTCTATGCCTTCTCCCTTTTCATCCCCTGATCTTCCTCTATCCCTTCCCCCTTTTCATCCCCTGATCTTCCTCTATCCCTTCTCCATTTTCATCCCCTAATCTTCCTCTATGCCTTCTCCCTTTTCATCCCCTGATCTTCCTCTATCCCTTCTCCCTTTTCATCCCCTGATCTTCCTCTATGCCTTCTCCCTTTTCATCCCCTGATCTTCCTCTATCCCTTCCCCCTTTTCATCCCCTTATCTTCCTCTATCCCTTCTCCCTTTTCATCCCCTGATCTTCCTCTATCCCTTCTCCCTTTTCATCCCCTGATCTTCCTCTCTCCCTTCCCCCTTTGCATCCCCTGATCTTCCTCTATCCCTTCTCCCTTTTCATCCCCTGATCTTCCTCTATCCCTTCCCCCTTTTCATCCCCTGATCTTCCTCTATCCCTTCTCCCTTTTCATCCCCTGATCTTCCTCTATCCCTTCTCCCTTTTCATCCCCTGATCTTCCTCTCTCCCTTCCCCCTTTTCATCCCCTGATCTTCCTCTATCCCTTCTCCCTTTTCATCCCCTGATCTTCCTCTCTCCCTTCCCCCTTTTCATCCCCTGATCTTCCTCTATCCCTTCCCCCTTTTCATCCCCTGAACTTCCTCTATCCCTTCCCCCTTTTCATCCCCTGATCTTCCTCTATCCCTTCCCCCTTTTCATCCCCTGATCTTCCTCTATCCCTTCCCCCTTTTCATCCCCTGATCTTCCTCTATCCCTTCTCCCTTTTCATCCTCTGATCTTCATCTATCCCTTCTCCCTTTTCATCCCCTGATCTTCCTCTATCCCTTCTCCCTTTCCATCCCCTGATCTTCCTCTATCCCTTCTCCCTTTTCATCCCCTGATCTTCCTCTATCCCTTCCCCCTTTTCATCCCCTGATCTTCCTCTATCCCTTCTCCCTTTTCATCCCCTGATCTTCCTCTATCCCTTCTCCCTTTTCATCCCCTGATCTTCCTCTATCCCTTCCCCCTTTTCATCCCCTGATCTTCCTCTATCCCTTCTCCCTTTTCATCTCCTGATCTTCCTCTATCCCTTCCCCCTTTTCATCCCCTGATCTTCCTCTATCCCTTCTCCCTTTTCATCCCCTGATCTTCCTCTCTCCCTTCCCCCTTTTCATCCCTCGATCATTCCTTCCTCTATCCCTTCTCCCTTTTCATCCCCTGATCTTCCTCTATCCCTTCTCCCTTTTCATCCCCTGATCTTCCTCTATCCCTTCCCCTTTTCATCCCCTGATCTTCCTCTATCCTTTCTCCCTTTTCATCCCCTGATCTTCCTCTCTCCCTTCCCCCTTTTCATCCCCTGATCTTCCTCTATCCCTTCCCCCTTTTCATCCCTCGATCATTCCTTCCTCTCTCCCTTCCCCTTTTCATCCCCTCGATCATTCCTTCCTCTCTCCCTTCCCCCTTTTCATCCCTCGATCATTCCTTCCTCTATCCCTTCCCCTTTTCATCCCCTGATCTTCCTCTATCCCTTCCCCCTTTTCATCCCCTGATCTTCCTCTATCCCTTCTCCCTTTTCATCCCTCCATCATTCCTTCCTCTCTCCTTCCCCCTTTTCATCCCTCCATCAATACTTCTCTCTCTCCTTCCCCCTTTTCATCCCTCCATCAATCCTTCCTCTCTCCTTCCCCCTTTTCATCCCTCCATCATTCCTTCCTCTCTCTTTTCCCCCTTTTCATCCCTTGATCATTCTTTCCTCTCTCCCTTCCCCCTTTTCATCCCTCCATCATTCCTTCCTCTCTCCTTTCCCCTTTTCATCCCTCGATCATTCCTTCCCCCTTCCTCTTTCTCTAACTGTTGTCTCTCCACAGCTAAAGAACCCTGATGAACAATACATCTCTCACTACGAGGTCTCACATGGCAAAGTGCTGTTGTACTTTAATGAGGTGAGACTCACACAGAAACAAATACACAAGCAACTCGGTGGAACAGTGTGAAATCGAAAATCCCAAAGGTGTTTTTTCTGTCTCTGTCCAGATTGAGGAAAGGGAGTGTGTAACTTTTAGGCTGTGCAGACAGTAACTATAGGTTTACTGCAGCCTGCTCCGGCCACATTCTATGACTACTATGAACCAGGTATACAAGGCTTTCTTATCACATTTATTCTCTACTTTTTTTTATCCTTGACAGATTTTTTTGTATCTGTCAAATAGTCTTCTGAATATATTAGCCATCACTAAAAATAATGCATCATTTAACTTATCTCTCTCCATCTGTCACTGTCTCTCTCTCTTCCTCCCCATCTGTCACTGTCTCTCTCTCTTCCTCCCGGTCTGTCTGTGCTAACATACACCTCCCTCCCCCTTCTCATCCCTCTCTCTCTCTCTCTCTCTCTCTCTCTCTCTCTCTCTCCTCTCTCTCTCTCTACTCTCTCTCTCTCTCTCTCTGTGAGACTCACACAGCAGAACTCTCTCTCTCTCTCTCTCTCTCTGGAACTGTCTCCTCTCTCTCTCTCTCTCTCTCCTCTCTCTCTCTCTCAGACAGTAACTATAGGTCTCTGCTCTCTCGGCCTCATTCTATGACTACTATGAACCAGGTATACAAGGCTTTCTTATCTCATTTATTCTCTACTTTTTTTACCTTGACAGATTTTTCTCTATCTGTCTCTCTTCTCTCTCTCTCACTAAAAAATAATGCATCATTTAACTTATCTCTCTCCATCTGTCTCTCTCTCTCTCTCTTCCTCTCTGTCCTCCTCTCCCTCTCTCTCTTCCGGTCTGTCCCTTCCTTCCTACACCTCTCTTTCTCTCTCTCTCACACACACACACACACACACACACACACACACACACACACACACACACACACACACACACACACACACACACACACACACACACACACACACACACACACACACACACACACACACACACACACACACACACACACACACACACACACACACTCACTATCACAGACAGAAAGTGTACTACTTTCTATGCTGCACCAAAAAGAAGCAAGATGGTTTCAACATTGTGTTCAGGGGATGTGTGCCAGTGTTCAGAGAGTAAGTTGTTATTTCTATCACTATCGCCAACATTCTCTCAGTTACCCTATAGAAGTATTCTCTCACTGTTATGGCACCAGACCTGGGTTCTAATAGTGTGGAGAATTTGATTGAGCCTGCCTGTAGGGCCTTAAAGGCGGGATTTTACCATTTTAGGACTATCCCATTGGTTCTGGTTCCATTGGTTAGGGTCTGTATGACACTAAAGAAAGTCCCATTGGTTTTTTAGGGCCCTGCCACAAAGAGAAGGACACTTTTGGACCACTGAAGCTAGAGAAGAAAGATCGTTTTGAACATGCTTGCTATTCCCCCACTGTGGATTACGGTCAGTAGACATTTTAGCTATGAGTATGACACAGGTCAATAATTGAACAGTTACAGTATGGGACAAATAAGGTGAAGCTAGTAATTCATTTTAAATCTGGTTGTTTTAGGTTTCATTGTCCAAGTCATCAGTATGTCTGTGAAGAGTAACTTTGAACTCTACACAACTAATGTGACTCAGGTACTCCGAGCCAGTAAGTGATAAAACCATTATTCCAATCCTGACTTGAGATCTCTGTCTGTGACTAGAATGTTATTGAACACGTAACCATGGATAGTACATGTACTTCTTTCTACGGTCATGGTAACGATGGTAACTCTGTGCCCTCTTTCTGCCAGCCGGAGATGTGAAGCTGGAGGAGAGCAAAGTGCGAGTGTTCGCCAAGAGGCTCCAGTGTAAAGGACAGCTAGAGACAGGGAAGACATACCTCATCATGGGCAAAGATGGCTCCACCACCGACTCGAATGGCCAGTAAGTTCTGGCTATGATGTCATAAGACAACTGAAGATGTTTATACCACTAAGGTCTTACTCTGTGAGAACTGGACTTCCCTGGTAAAAGTCTCACCATTTCTCTGTTTGACTTTTAGGATGCAATACCTTTTGGAATCAAATACCTGGATTGAACAAGTGCCTAATGAGAGAAAGTGCCAAGGATCAAAGAACAGACCTACATGCAAAAAATTTAAAGACTTTGTATCTGAGTACATGTTGAATGGCTGCACCCAGTAACTGGGTTACTGACACGTTAACATGCATCCTCAACACATCATCTAGAAAATTACATGTTTTATCTAGTCATGTCATTTAAAGACTTTGTATCTGAGTACATGTTGAATGGCTGCACCCAGTAACTGGGTTACTGACACGTTAACATGCATCCTCAACACATCATCTAGAAAATTACATGTTTTATCTAGTCATGTCATTTAAAGACTTTGTATCTGAGTACATGTTGAATGGCTGCACCCAGTAACTGGGTTACTGACACGTTAACATGCATCCTCAACACATCATCTAGAAAATTACATGTTTTATCTAGTCATGTAATTCAGTGTTTGTAACATCCACTTTCAATACTTATCAAGATCAATAAAATGGCATTTTAACGACAACATGTAATTCAGTCTTTGACCAACTTTACCAACAATATGAAGAAAATGAGAAACATAAAACATCCATAATGTTAACAGGTTTATTTAATAATTGTTTTTAAGCACATGGCAATAAATACAAGGAACATACACTGATGATATTTTTATTTTTATTTTGTATCACCTTTATTTAACCAGGTGGGCCAGTTGAGAACAAGTTCTCATTTACAACTACAACTTGGCCAAGATAAAGCAAAGCAGTGAAACAAAAATAACAACACAGAGTTACACATAAACAAACGTACAGTCAATAACACAATAGAAAATCTGTATACAGTATGTGCATATTAAGTAAGGAGGTAAGGCAATAAATCGGCCAAAAGTGGCGAAGTAATTACAATTTAGCAATTTACACTGGAGTGATATATGTGCAGATGAGGATGTGCAAGTAGAAATATTGGTGTGCAAAAGAGCAGAAAAACAAAAACAAATATGGGGATGGGGTAGGTAGTTGGTTGGATGGGCTATTTACAGATGGGCTGTGTGCAGCTGCAGTGATCGGTAAGCTGCTCTGACAGCTGACGCTTAAAGTTAGTGAGGTAGATATAAGTCTCCAACTTCAGTGATTTTGCAATTCGTTTCCGTCAATAGCAGCAGAAAGTAGGTGCTGGCTTTGGGGATGACCAGTGAAATATACCTGCTGGAGCGCATGTCACGGGGGAGTGTTGCTATGGTGACCAGTGAGCTGAGATAAGGCGGAACTTTACCTGCAAAGACTTATAGATGACCTGGAGCCAGTGGGTTTGGCAACGAATATGTAGCGAGGACCAGCCAACGAGAGCATACAGGTCACAGTGGTAGGTAGTATATGGGGCTTTGGTGACAAAACGGATGGCACTGTGATAGACTACATCCAATTTGCTGAGTAGAGTGTTGGAGGCTATTTTGTAAATGACATCGCCGAAGTCAAGGATCGGTAGGATAGTCAGTTTGACGAGGGTATGTTTGGCAGCATGAGTGAAGGAGGCTTTGTTGCGAAATAGGAAGCCGTTTCTAGATTTAACTTTGGATGGTAGATGCTTAATATGAGTCTGGAAGGAGAGTTTACAGTCTAACCAGACACCTAGGTATTTATAGTTGTCCACATATTCTAAGTCAGAACCGTCCAGAGCAGTGATGCTAGTCGGCTGGGCGGGTGAGGGCAGTGATCGGTTGAAGAGCATGCATTTAGTTTTACTAGCATTTAAGAGCAGTTGAAGGGCACGGAAGGAGTGTTGTATGGCGTTGAAGCTCGTTTGGAGGTTTGTTAACACAGTGTCCAAAGAAGGGCCAGATGTATACAGAATGGTGTCGTCTGCGTGGAGGTGGATCAAAGAATCACCCACAGCAAGAGCGACATCATTGATAAATACAGAGAAATGAGTCGGCCCGAGAATTGAACCCTGTGCCACCCCCATAGAGGCTGCCAGAGGTCTGGACAACAGGCCCTCCAATTTGACACACTGAACTCTATCTGAGAAGTAGTTAGTGAACCAGGTGAGGCAGTCATTAGAGAAACCAAGGCTGTTGAGTCTGCCGATAAGAATACGGTGATTGACAGAGTCGAAAGCCTTGGCCAGGTTGATGAAGACGGCTGTACAGTACTGTCTTTTATCGATGGCGGTTATGATATCGTTTAGCACGTTGAGCGTGGCTGAGGTGCACCCATGACCAGCTCGGAAACCAGATTGCATAGCGGAGAAGGTACGTGGGATTTGAAATGGTCGGTGATCTGTTTGTTCACTTGGCTTTCGAAGACTTTAGGAAGGCAAGGCAGGATGGACATAGGTCTGTAACAGTTTTGGGTCTAGAGTGTCACCCCCTTTGAAGAGGGGGATGACTGTGGCCGCTTTCTAATCTTTAGGAATCTCAGACGATACAAAAGAGAAGTTGAACAGACTAGTAATAGGGGTTGCAACAATGGCGGCGAATAGTTTTAGAAAGAGAATGTCCAGATTGTCTTGCCCAGCTGATTTGTAGGGATCCAGATTTTGCAGCTATTTCAGAACATCAGCTGTCTGGATTTGGGTGAAGGACAAGTGGAGGGAGGGGGGGTGGGGGGACTTTGGCCAGTTTCTGCGGGGGGGTGCAGAACTGTTGGCCGGGGTTGGTTAGCCAGGTGGAAAGCATGGCCAGCCGTAGAGAAATGCTTATTGAAGTTCTCGATTATCGTGGATTCATCAGTGGTGACAGTGTTTCCTAGAGAGGAGGTACTCTTATTCTCCATGGTCTTTACAATGTCCCAAAACCTTTTGGAATTAGTGCTGCAGGATACAAATTTCTGTTTGAAAAAGCTAGCCTTTGCTTTCCTAACTGACTGTGTGCATTGGTTCCTGACTTCCCTGAAAAGTTGCATATCGCAGGGACTATTCGATGCTAGTGCAGTACGCCACAGGATGTTTTTGTGCTCGTCAAGGCCAGTCAAATCTGGAGTGAACCAAGGGCTATATCTGTTCTTAGTTCTACATTTTTTGAAAGGGGCATGCTTTTTAAGATGTCATCCTCTACTGACGGAATGAGGTCAATATCCTTCCAGGATACCCAGCTCAGGTTGATTAGAAAGGCATGCTCACAGAAGTGTTTTAGGGAGCGCTTGACAGTGATGAGGGGTTGTGGTTTGACCGCGGACCCATAACAGACGCAGGCAATGAGGCAGTGATTGCTGAGATCCTGGTTGAAAACAGCAGAGGTGTATTTAGAGGGCAAGTTGGTCAGGATGATATCCATGAGGGTGCCCATGTTTACGGATTTCGGGTTGTACCTGGTAGGTTCATTGATAATTTGTGTGACATTGAGGGCATCTAGCTTAGATTGTAGGATGGCCGGGGGTGTTAAGCATATCCCAATTTAGGACACCTAGCAGTACGAATGCTAATGATAGATGGGGGGCAATCAATTCACATATGGTGTCCAAGACACAGCTGGGAGCTGAGGGGGGTCTATAACAAGCGGCAACAGTGAGGGATTTACTTCTGGAGAGAAGGATTTTAAAAAGTAGATGCTCGAACTGCTAACTCCTGGATAGTATGACAGAACTCTGCAGGCTATCTCTACAGTAGATTGCAGTTCCGCCCGTTTAGTCATTCTGTCTTTTTTTGTGTTTTATTTTTAAATTTTACCTCCTTTTTTCCCCCAATTTCGTAGTATCCAATTATTAGTAGTTACTATCTTGTCTCATCACTACAACTCCCGTACGGGCTCGGGAGAGACAAAGGTCAAAAGTCATGCGTCCTCCGAAACACAACCCAACCAAGCCGCACTGCTTCTTAACACAGCGCACATCCAACCCGGAAGCCAGCCGCACCAATGTGTCGGAGGAAACACCATGAACCTGGCGACCTTGGTTAGTGTGCACTGTGCCCGGCCCGCCACAGGAGTCGCTGGTGCGCGATGAGACAAGGATGTCCCTACCGGCCAAACGGAGCTAGGGTTAGTAGTACTAATAGTCTGTTAGTCGGACTAATAGTCTGTAGATAATCTGTAGAGCATCTGCAGATGGACTATACCAACAAAAATAATTATCCCAAAAAAGTGTTCCCGAAGGTTGTCAAATGGCTCGATTCGATCCGTATAGCGGAAATTCAGAGCTGATTTAATTTAAAGGCAATGTTCCGGCGTTAGTGGAGACTGCATTCAGTGAAAAGGCTGCATTTACATTTCCTTTACATTTCAATAGCGCTGAAGTTCGGTGATATAGATTTAATCGAGCCCTAAAGCTTGAGGGCGGCAGGTATCCTGATGGTTAGAGTATTGGGCCAGTAACCGTAAAGGTTGCTGGATCGATTCCCTGAGCTGACAAGGTAAAAATCTGTCATTCTGCCCCTGAACAAGGCCATTAATCCACTGTTCCCCGGTAGGCCGTCATTGTAAAGTAGATTTTTTCTTAACGGACTTGCCTAGTTAAATGAAGGTTAAAGATAAATAAAGCCGTTCAATCACAGTTCTCAGGACAAAGTACACTGCTGATTATATCAGTTAAAATAAGCCAAATTTTGATAAAAAGGTAATACCCACAGTAAGGAATAATGGAAATTAAAGGAGATCTTTTAGTCTAGTGATAACTCTGATTGGGAGAACAGCTGGTCCAATCATATTTATTGAGATTAAAACATTTTCAGACAAGAATGTATCACACATACAATGAAAATGTTTAACTGCTGTGTCAATGTAGCAGTTGTTTAAAATTGTCACGGCCGTCGTCGGAATAAGACCAAGGTGCAGCGTTGTGAGCGTATATTTGATTTTTTATGTCGCCAACAAATCAAGAAATAACTAAAACGACTGTGAAGTTTACAAGGGCTATAGTGCCCCTAACAATGACCAAAGGGAAAAAGGCTACCTAAGTATGATTCCCAATCAGAGACAACGATAGACAGCTGTCCCTGATTGAGAACCATACCCGGCCAAAACATAGAAATACAAAAACATAGAAAACAGAACATAGAATGCCCACCCATATCACACCCTGACTGTCAGTGATTGGGTGCAGAGTGTGAAAACGGAGTCAGGCGCAGGACACATGTATGGAGTAATCCAACTGAGTTTACTCAAAGAATAAAGCAAAATTCCAAAAATGGAACATACAACAAAACTCTAACACAAACACAACCACTAACGACATAAACAATCACAGACAGAACAGAAATGTGGTCCTTCTGTAGCTCAGTTGGTAGAGCATGGCGCTTGTAACGCCAGGGTAGTGGGTTCGATCCCCGGGACCACCCATACGTAGAATGTATGCACACATGACTGTAAGTCGCTTTGGATAAAAGCGTCTGCTAAATGGCATATATATATATAAATGTATGTCAGAAGGCGAGTGCCAAATCGGCATATTCGGGGGGGAATGTGCATGGTGGAAACCTGGTTTGGACTTTCCACCGTAGTGGCACCTAAGGAAACACCAACACACCTCCCTGAACACTGACAGGACCATTCCTTGAGAGCCCTCTGTTGCCACGAAATAATAGGATCATGAGAGGCCAAACAAGGAAGACTCAATACAACAGGAAACGCAGGAGAGTCGATCAGGAAGAGACTAATTCTCTCCTCGTGATCCCCCCGTGTTCTCATAGCAGTGGGCGCTGTGACCTCACCAATTAGCCCCAACCCCAAAGGATGACTATCTAAGGCCCCTCCTAACTCCATAGGTGTGGGATCCAATGTGCTTGGTAATGGAACGGGCGGTCCCCGATCCAGACGTCCATGGGAGGCCAACAGGTTATCCAGCCGGATAGACAAGTCCACCAGCAGGTCCAGGTTGAGAGTAGTGTCCCTGCAGGCTAGCTCCCTACGAACGTCCTCACGTAAACTATACCTGTAGTGGTCGATCAGGGCCCGCTCATTCCATCCCGCGCCAGAGTTCGAGTCCAGTGCGAACTCTTGAGCACTCCTCATCCCCCTCCTCATCCCCTGTCTTAGATGAAACAGTCTCTCTCCCGGGAGAAATCCTCGTAGTCATCCAGAGTCGGACCTTCCCTTCCCCAGATGGCGTTGGCCCACTCCAGGGCTTTTCCAGTCAGGCAGGAGATGAGAGCGCCCACTCTCTCCCGTCCGGAAGGACCTGGCTGAACAGCTGCCAGGTAGAGCTCCAGCTGGAGTAGGAACCCCTGGCACCGGCAACTGATCCGTCATACGCTCCTGGGAGCGGGAGCCAAATTCCACTGGGACTTGACGAAGGAGGGGTGGACATCGGTGTAGGTTGAGGCGCGGGTGGTGGTGTAGTAGCGTTGACAGGAAAGCCTCCTCTCTCCCATCTGTCCATAGTTTGCAACACGCGATCCATGGCTGTCCCTAGCCAGTTTAACATGGTTGCTGCTGAACTCGCTCCTCTACTGGGAGAGAAGGGCTGGCTGTACCTGCTGACTCCATTTGAATGGTTCGTGATTCTGTCAGCGATTGGGTGCAGAGTGAAAGCGGAGTCAGGCGCAGGACACAGGTATGGAGTAATCCAACTGAGTTTACTCAAAGAATAAAGCAAAATTCCAAAAATGGAACATACAACAAAACTAACACAAACACAACCCCTAACGACATAAACAATCACAGACAGAACAGAAATGTATGTCCGATGGTTAAATAGGGAATGTAATGAGGGAATGTAAGGTGTGTATGTAATCAGACAAAACCAAACGAAACAGAAAAATGGATCGGTAGTGACTAGAAAGCCGGTGACGTCGACCGCCGAACACCACCCGAACAAGGAGAAGGGCCGACGTCGGTGGAAGTCGTGACACTGACCAAAACAAATAGAGACATAAAAAGGCTCTCTAAGTTCAGGGCATGACAGTACCCCCCCCCCTTCCCCAAAGGTGTGGACTCTGGCCACAAAACCTGAATCTATAGGGGAGGTTCCGGGTGGGCATCTATCCCTGGTGGCGGTCCTGGTGCGGGACATAGACCCCGCTCCACCTCTAGCTCACCCCACTTTGGTGGCACCTCTGGTGTGGGGACCTCGTCGCCGACCCCGGACTGGGGACCTCGCCGCCGGCCCCGGACTGGGGACCCTCGCCGCCCGGCCCCGGACTGGGGACCCTCGCCGCTGGCCCCGGACTGGGGACCTCGCTGCTGGCCCCGGACTGGGGACCCTGGCTACGGGCCACGGACTGGGGACCCTCGCTGCGGGCCCCGGACTGGGTACCATCACTGGCGGCTCCGGACAGGAGGCCGTCGCTGGAGGCTCTGGACTGGAAGCCGTCGCTGGAGGCTCCGGACTGGAGGCCGTTGTTGGAGGCTTTGTGCCATGGATCATCACTGGAGGCTTTGTGTCATGGATCATCACTGGAGGCTTCTTGCCATGGATCATCACTGGAGGCTTCGTGCCATGGATCATCACTGGAGGCTTCTTGCCATGGATCCTCACTGGAGGCTTCGTACCACGGATCATCACTGGAGGCTTCTTGCCATGGCTCATCACTGGAGGCTTCGTGCCATGGATCATCACTGGAGGCTTCTTGCCATGGATCATCACTGGAGGCTTCTTGCCATTTATCATCACTGGAGTGGGGCAGCTCACCAGGCTGGGGAGACATACTGGAGGCTTGGTTCTTGGCGGAGGCACCGGATACAGTGGGCCGTGGAGACGCACAGGAGGTCTCGAGCGTAGAGCCTGCACAACCCGTCCTGGCTGGATGGTTATCTTCGCCCTGCAAACGCGGGGATCTGGCACTGGAGACACAGTGTGCAGAGCCGGCGCAGGATATCCTGGGCCGAAGAGACGCACTGGAGACCAGGCACGCTGAGCGGGCACCATCCTTCCTAGCTGGATGCTCACCCTAGCCCGGCAGATGCGGGGAGCTGGGATGTAGCGCACCGGGCTGTGAACGTGCACTGGAGACACCGTGTGCTCCATCGCATAACATGGTGCCTGACCAGTACCATGCTTCTCCCCACGGTAAGCACGGGGAGTTGGCTCAGGTCTATAACCCAACTCTGCCAATCTCCCCGTGTGCCCCCGTGTGCCTCTCGTGCCTGCTACGTTGGCGTTCCTCCCTTGCTACTTCCGCCTGTTTCCATGGCAGGGTCTTGTCCCCTGCGATAACCTGCTCCCATGTCCAAGATGTCATCCACTCTCTCTTCTCCCGGGCCCAGTAATGCAAACTCTTATTCATAAAATGGAGTGCCAAACAAGAACTCAACAATAACACACTAAAACATACAGAACCATACCCATACAGCTGTCTATTGTTGTTTTATTGCTTCTTTAATCAGAACAGTTTTCAGCTGTGCTAACATAGTTGCTAAAGAGTTTTCTAATGATCAATTAGCCTTTTAAAATGATAAACTTGGTTTAGCTAACACAACGTGTCATTGGAACACAGGAGTGATGGTTGCTGATAACGGACATCTGTACGCCTATGTAGATATTCCATAAAAAATCTGCCATTTCCAGCTACAATAGTCATTTACAACATTAACAATATCTACACTATGTGTCTGATCAACTTGATGTTATTTTATGGACAAAAATGTGCTTTCTTTCAAAAACAAGGACATTTCTAAGTGTCCCCAAACCTTTGAACGGTAGTGTACATTTTTCACGTTGCCCAAGAAACATACATAATACAAAAGTTGTCCGAATCAGGGATGTATCAACCCCTCACCACTGTCCCCAGAACATTTGTAGCAGATGAAGTTGAGCCTCTGGTTCTCCTCCAGACTAACCCATTGCTGCCTCCCGGTGGTCTCTACAGCCCCTGCAATCCCACAGTCCTGCTGGCTGTCTGAGCCGTGCCCGGGGGCCCAGTTCTGGTAGCAGCCTGCATCAGACCTGATCCAGAACCAGAAGTGGAATGAACAGGTGAAGCGCAGGCCCACCCAGACGTGGGATGAGGTGGCGTTGGCAGCCCTCTCTGCCACCCAGTACTGAAGCAGCTCTGTAGTGATCGAGACCAGGTCAACGTGGTGCTCTCTGCAGTAGCTCAGGGCCTCGTTCCACGTCATGTTCTCATGGATCAATATCAGGTTGTCTGAGAGAAATAAAGATATTAAAGATAGATAACATGGAGCCCATTCAACAAAATGTAGATTTGTATGCATTTATACCTCTGCTCTGTAATATAACATCTTTGAAACAACAAAAAACCACAGCCAAACAAAAAAGAGACTATTAGGCTTTCAACATGTCAATAATTGTGATATAATGATGAAAGTTACCTGGACTTAAACCTTGACTGTTTTCATTTGGCATAACAGTGGAGAGACTGACAGGCTCTGTAGTACTGTATGGAGCAGTCTCAGCCACTGTGGTTATATGTAGGGCAGAAGTATGTTCAGTAGTCACTTGTGTAATGCTGTGTTGCATTTCTGTGTCTGCAGTCTCAGTTGTTGATTGATGTTTTACATTCTCAGTAGTAAGTTGTTTAGTAGTCGCCTCTTCAGTTGAAACATGCACTGTGGTATTGAATGTACTCGGTAAAGATGTTGAGGTCCTGTCTTGAACAGGTACAGTAGTGACTGGGTCAGAGGTTAGGTGTCCAGTAGAAACATGCACTGTGGTATTGAATGTACTTGGTACAGGCGTTGAGGTCCTATCTTGAACAGGTACAGTAGTCACTGGGTCAGAGGTTAGGTGTTCAGTTGAAACATGCACTGTGGTATTGAATGTACTCGGTAAAGATGTTGAGGTCCTGTCTTGAACAGGTACAGTAGTCACTGGATCAGAGGTTAGGTGTCCAGTAGAAACATGCACTGTGGTATTGAATGTACTTGGTACAGGCGTTGAGGTCCTATCTTGAACAGGTACAGTAGTCACTGGGTCAGAGGTTAGGTGTCGAGTAGAAACATGCACTGTGGTATTGAATGTACTTGGTACAGGCGTTGAGGTCCTATCTTGAACAGGTACAGTAGTCACTGGGTCAGAGGTTAGGTGTTCAGTTGAAACATGCACTGTGGTATTGAATGTACTCGGTAAAGATGTTGAGGTCCTGTCTTGAACAGGTACAGTAGTGACTGGGTCAGAGGTTAGGTGTCCAGTAGAAACATGCACTGTGGTATTGAATGTACTTGGTACAGGCGTTGAGGTCCTATCTTGAACAGGTACAGTAGTCACTGGGTCAGAGGTTAGGTGTCGAGTAGAAACATGCACTGTGGTATTGAATGTACTTGGTACAGGCGTTGAGGTCCTATCTTGAACAGGTACAGTAGTCACTGGGTCAGAGGTTAGGTGTTCAGTTGAAACATGCACTGTGGTATTGAATGTACTGGTAAAGATGTTGAGGTCCTGTCTTGAACAGGTACAGTAGTGACTGGGTCAGAGGTTAGGTGTCCAGTAGAAACATGCACTGTGGTATTGAATGTACTTGGTACAGGCGTTGAGGTCCTATCTTGAACAGGTACAGTAGTCACTGGGTCAGAGGTTAGGTGTCAGTAGAAAACATGCACTGTGGTATTGAGGTCCTATCTTGAACAGGTACAGTAGTCAGTGGGTTCAGAGGTTAGGTGTTCAGTTGAAACATGCACTGTGGTATTGAATGTAGTTGGTAAAGATGTTGAGAGGTTTGAACAGGTTCAGTCACTGTTCAGAGGTTAGGTGTCCAAACATGCACTGTGGTATTGAATGTACTTGGTAAAGATGTTGAGGTCCTGTCTTGAACAGGTACAGTAGTCACTGGGTCAGAGGTTAGGTGTCCAGTAGAAACATGCACTGTGGTATTGAATGTACTTGGTACAGGCGTTGAGGTCCTATCTTGAACAGGTACAGTAGTCACTGGGTCAGAGGTTAGGTGTTCAGTAGAAACATGCACTGTGGTATTGAATGTACTTGGTACAGGCGTTGAGGTCCTATCTTGAACAGGTACAGTAGTCACTGGGTCAGAGGTTAGGTGTCCAGTAGAAACATGCACTGTGGTATTGAATGTACTTGGTACAGGCGTTGAGGTCCTATCTTGAACAGGTACAGTAGTCACTGGGTCAGAGGTTAGGTGTCAGTAGAAACATGCACTGTGGTATTGAATGTACTTGGTACAGGCGTTGAGGTCCTATCTTGAACAGGTACAGTAGTCACTGGGTCAGAGGTTAGGTGTTCAGTAGAAACATGCACTGTGGTATTGAATGTACTTGGTACAGGCGTTGAGGTCCTGTCTTGAACAGGTACAGTAGTCACTGGGTCAGAGGTTAGGTGTTCAGTAGAAACATGCACTGTGGTATTGAATGTACTTGGTACAGGCGTTGAGGTCCTATCTTGAACAGGTACAGTAGTCACTGGGTCAGAGGTTAGGTGTTCAGTAGAAACATGCACTGTGGTATTGAATGTACTTGGTACAGGCGTTGAGGTCCTATCTTGAACAGGTACAGTAGTCACTGGGTCAGAGGTTAGGTGTTCAGTAGAAACATGCACTGTGGTATTGAATGTACTTGGTACAGGCGTTGAGGTCCTATCTTGAACAGGTACAGTAGTCACTGGGTCAGAGGTTAGGTGAGAAATCAGTAGAAACATGCACTGTGGTATTGAATGTGTTGGTAGTTAACAGGTACAGTGAAGTCATTTTTGTTACATGGTACAGCACTGTAGAGATAATTGTATTTGAAAAGGTACAGTAGTCACTGGGTCTGTAGGTTAGGTGTTCAGTAGTTAATTTCACTGTAGAAACAGTGGTCTGTTCTATTGAATGTAGTTGGTAGTAGACGTTGAGGTAATGTTTTGAACAGGTACAGTAGTGCACTGTATTTGGGTCAGAGGTTAGCTGTTCAGTAGAAACATGCACTGTGGTATTGAATGTAGTTGGTACAGGCGTTGAGGTCCTATCTTGAACAGGTACAGTAGTCACTGGGTCAGAGGTTAGGTGTTCAGTAGAAACACGCACTGTGGTATTGAATGTAGTTGGTTGAGGTTTTTGAACAGGTACAGTAGTCACTGGGTCAGAGGTTAGGTGTTCAGTAGAAACATGCACTGTGGTATTGAACGTAGCTGGTTTTTGAACAGGTACAGTAGTCAGTGGGTCAGAGGTTAGGTGTTCAGTAGAAACATGCACTGTGGTATTGAATGTAGTTGGTACAGGTGTTGAGGAGTCTTTTGAACAGGTACAGTTAGGTGTTCAGTCACTGTGGTATTGGTTAGTTGGTACGGTTGAGGAGTTGAACAGGAGTTTCAGGTCTTCAGAAACACGCACTGTGGTATTGGATGTAGTTGGTTTTTGAACAGGTACAGTAGTCAGTGGGTCAGAGGTTAGGTGTTCAGTAGAAACACGCACTGTGGTATTGGATGTAGTTGGTACAGGCGTCGAGGAGTGTTTTGAACAGGTACAGTAGTCAGTGGGTCAGAGGTTAGGTGTTCAGTAGAAACACGCACTGTGGTATTGGATGTAGTTGGTACAGGCATTGAGGTCGTGTTTTGAACAGGTACAGTAGTCTGGGTCAGAGGTTAGGTGTTCAGTAGAAACACGCACTGTGGTTTGGATGTAGTTGGTACAGGCGTTGAGGTCGTGTTTTGAACAGGTACAGTTAGTCAGTGGGTCAGAGGTTAGGTGTTCAGTAGAAACACGCACTGTGGTATTGGATGTAGTTGGTACAGGCATTGAGGTAGTGTTTTGAACAGGTACAGTAGTCAGTGGGTCAGAGGTTAGGTGTTCAGTAGAAACACGCACTGTGGTATTGGATGTAGTTGGTACAGGCGTTGAGGGTTTTTGAACAGGTACAGTAGTCAGTGGGTCAGAGGTTAGGAGTCTGGTAGACAGCTGTCCAGTAGAAACACGCACTGTGGTATTGGATGTAGTTGGTACAGACATTGAGGGAGTGTTTTGAACAGGTACAGTAGTCAGTGGGTCAGAGGTTAGGTGTTCAGTAGAAACACGCACTGTGGTATTGGATGTACAGGTTGAGGTTTTTGAACAGGTACAGTAGTCAGTGGGTCAGAGGTTAGAGTCTGGTAGACAGCACTGTGGTATTGAAACACGCACTGTGGTATTGGATGTAGTTTGTTTTTGAACAGGTACAGTAGTCACTGGGTCAGAGGTTAGAGTTAGACAGCTGTTCAGTAGAAACACGCACTGTGGTATTGGATGTAGTTTGTTTTTGAACAGGTACAGTAGTCAGTGGGTCAGAGGTTAGGAGTCTCGTAGACATCTGTTCAGTAGAAACACGCACTGTGGTATTGGATGTAGTTGTACAGACATTGAGGTTGTTTTTGAACAGGTACAGTAGTCAGTGGGTCAGAGGTTAGGAGTCTGGTAGACAGCTGTTCAGTAGAAACACGCACTGTGGTATTGGATGTAGTTTGTTTTTGTAGAAGGAGTGTTTTGAACAGGTACAGTAGTCACTGGGTCAGACGTTAGGTGTTCAGTAGAAACACGCACTGTGGTATTGGATGTAGTTGTTTTTGAACAGGTACAGTAGTCACTGGGTCAGAGGTTAGAGTCTGGTAGACAGCTGTTCAGTAGAAACACGCACTGTGGTATTGGATGTAGTTGGTACAGGCATTGAGGTCGTGTTTTGAACAGGTACAGTAGTCACTGGGTCAGAGGTTAGCACATCTGTTCAGTAGAAACACGCACTGTGGTATTGGATGTAGTTGGTACAGGCGTTGAGGTCGTGTTTTGAACAGGTACAGTAGTCAGTGGGTCAGAGGTTTTTAGGTACAGTAGTCACTGGGTCCAGTAGAAACACGCACTGTGGTATTGATGTAGTTGGTACAGGTTGGTTTTGAACAGGTACAGTAGTCACTGGGTCAGAGGTTAGGTGTTCAGTAGAAACACGCACTGTGGTATTGGATGTAGTTGTTTTTGAACAGGTACAGTAGTCAGTGGGTCAGAGGTTGGGTCCAGTAGAAACACGCACTGTGGTATTGGATGTAGTTGGTACAGGCATTCGTGTTTTGAACAGGTACAGTCACTGGGTCAGAGGTTA
Source organism: Oncorhynchus gorbuscha (assembly GCF_021184085.1). NCBI lineage: Eukaryota > Metazoa > Chordata > Actinopteri > Salmoniformes > Salmonidae > Oncorhynchus > Oncorhynchus gorbuscha. The sequence continues at coordinate 114,286 of NW_025746127.1, forward strand.
GGAGTAGAAACACGCACTGTGGTATTGGATGTAGTTGGTACAGGTGTAGAAGGAGTGTTTTGAACAGGTACAGTAGTCAGTGGGTCAGAGGTTAGGTGTTCAGTAGAAACACGCACTGTGGTATTGGATGTAGTTGTTTTTGAACAGGTACAGTAGTCACTGGGTCAGAGGTTAGGAGTCTGGTAGACAGCTGTTCAGTAGAAACACGCACTGTGGTATTGGATGTAGTTGGTACAGGCATTGAGGTCGTGTTTTGAACAGGTACAGTAGTCAGTGGGTCAGAGGTTAGGTGTTCAGTAGAAACACGCACTGTGGTATTGGATGTAGTTTTTTGGTACAGGCATTGAGGGTCGTGTTTGAACAGGTGCAGTAGTCAGTGGGTCAGAGGTTAGGTGTTCAGTAGAAACACGCACTGTGGTATTGGATGTAGTTGGTACAGGCATTGAGGTCGTGTTTTGAACAGGTACAGTAGTCAGTGGGTCAGAGGTTAGGAGTCTCGTCGACATCTGTTCAGTAGAAACATGCACTGTGGTATTGGATGTAGTTTGTTTTTGAACAGGTACAGTAGTCAGTGGATCAGAGGTTAGGAGTCTCGTCGACATCTGTTCAGTAGAAACACGCACTGTGGTATTGGATGTAGTTTGTTTTTGAACAGGTACAGTAGTCAGTGGGTCAGAGGTTAGGAGTCTCGTCGACATCTGTTCAGTAGAAACACGCACTGTGGTATTGGATGTAGTTTGTTTTTGAACAGGTACAGTAGTCAGTGGGTCAGAGGTTAGGTGTTCAGTAGTTAACTGTTCTGGTGAAGTATGTTCTGTGGAATTGAATGTAGTTTGTCCAGACGATGAGGGAGTGTTTTGGACAGGTGCAGTCATAGCACTTGTAGGTATGTAACTAGTAGTCACTTGCTCTGTGGTAGTGAATATAGTTGGTACAGGTGTAGAGGGAGTATTTTGGACAGGTGCAGTAATTGCTTGAGCAGAGCTTGTGTGTTCGGTAGAAACCCGCACTGTGGTATTGAAAGTAGCGCTTGTATGTATGTAACCAGTAGTTGCTTGCTCTCTAGTTAATGTAGTTGCTACAGGCATTGAGATATTGCTTTGAACAGGTACAGGAGTTGCTGGGTCAGAGGTTAGGTGTTCATTAGCTAACTGTTCAGTTGAAGCATGTTCTGAGGAAATCAATGAAGCTGGTACAGGCATAGCGATATTGCTTTGAACAGGTACAATAGTCGCTTGGTCAGACGTTAGGCGTTCAGTAGTCAACTGTTCAGTAACATTTACTGTGGTATTGAATGTAGTTGGTTTTTTAACAGTAGTTCCATGTTCGGTAGTTAGGTGTTTTGTAGTTAACTGTTCAATTGAACCTTGGTCTGTGGTAGTGAATGTAGTTGGTACTGGTGTAGATGGAGTGTTTTGAACAGGTAAGCCTACAGTAGTTGGTACTGGTGTAGATGGAGTGTTTTGAACAGGTACGCCTACAGTAGTTGGTACTGGTGTAGATGGAGTGTTTTGAACAGGTAAGCCTACAGTAGTTGGTACTGGTGTAGATGGAGTGTTTTGAACAGGTAAGCCTACAGTAGTTGGTACTGGTGTAGATGGAGTGTTTTGAACAGGTAAGCCTACAGTAGTTGGTACTGGTGTAGATGGAGTGTTTTGAACAGGTAAGCCTACAGTAGTTGGTACTGGTGTAGATGGAGTGTTTTGAACAGGTAAGCCTACAGTAGTTGCTTGGTCAGAGGTTGGTAAAAGATCTAAAAGAATATGTTGGATCTGCACAAAATGGGTAGTTGTTAGCTTAGGTGTTACTTCATCTGTAGTTGACTGTTCAGCAGTGGCAAGCACAGTAGCTGTGGGAGGAGTTGTTTGTGGCACAGTAGCTGTGGGAGGAGTTGTTTGTGGCACAGTAGCTGTGGGAGGAGTTGTTTGTGGCACAGTAGCTGTGGGAGGAGTTGTAGGTGGCATCTGGGTAGTTGGTCGCTTCATTTCTGTAAGGAATATATACAAATACATTAGAATCAAGGGTCAAATGTATTTAATTCATAACAAACACATTAAATCATGTTTACATACTGCTTTACTCATCTCATATGTATATACTGTATTCTATTCTACTGTATTTTAGTCTATGCCACTCTGACATGGCTCATCCTAATATTTCTATATTCTTTCATTCCTTTCTTTTACTTTTAGGTTGTGTGTATTGTTATGAATTGCTAGATATTACTGCACTGTTGGAGCTAGAAACACAAGCATTTCCTGCAATTACATCTTAATTAATGTGACCAATATAATTTGATTTTATTTTGTATCTTAATTGTTTTCTCTGTTTCTATTTGCTTTCTTAAAAGTTGCTACCGGACAAAATTTGAATCCCATCTAACAAAAATGTACCAAACTCACCACCATGGCAGACAAACCCCAACTGATGTTGCACCACTGGACATTCCACTTGTTATCGTTGAGTATAAGAGAAGTACAGTTCTGGTCCCCTCTGAAGTTGTTAGTCTGATTGGTCTTCCAGAAGCGGTATGAGGAGTTGCTCCCATCTGACCACTTCCATGGGTCTTTGAAGAGACCAATCCACATGCTCTGGGACAGTGACATGTTCTGGACGTGATGGTTTTCCTCTCTGGACCGTATGCTGGCCAGGTCTGTGTACGTACCCCGGCAGTGGTCTTGAGCCTCTCTCCAAGTCTTGCTGTCATCAATGAAGATGTGACTGTTACTAGCGTTTTTCCCTGTCAGAGGATAGAAAATACATGCATGGAGCATTGGAGATATAGCAGGGTGCAGGGTTGAGCATTGGAGATATAGCAGGGTGCAGGGTTGAGCATTGGAGATATAGCAGGGTGCAGGGTTGAGCATTGGAGATATACCGGGGTGCAGGGTTGAGCATTGGAGATATAGCGGGGTGCAGGGGTTGAGCGGGGTGCAGGGTTGAGCATTGGAGATATAGTGGGGTGCAGGGTTGAGCATTGGAGATATAGCAGGGTGCAGGGTTGAGCATTGGAGATATAGCAGGGTGCAGGGTTGAGCATTGGAGATATAGCAGGGTGCAGGGTTGAGCATTGGAGATATAGCGGGGTGCAGGGTTGAGCATTGGAGATATAGGGTGCAGGGTTGAGCATTGGAGGGGTGCAGGGTTGAGCATTGGAGATATAGCGGGGTGCAGGGTTGAGCATTGGAGATATAGCGGGGTGCAGGGTTGAGCATTGGAGATATAGCGGGGTGCAGGGTTGAGCATTGGAGATATAGCAGGGTGCAGGGTTGAGCATTGGAGATATAGCGGGGTGCAGGGTTGAGCATTGGAGATATAGCGGGGTGCAGGGTTGAGCATTGGAGATATAGCAGGGTGCAGGGTTGAGCATTGGAGATATAGCGGGGTGCAGGGTTGAGCATTGGAGATATACGGGGTGCGGGGTGCAGGGTTGAGCATTGGAGATATACCGGGGTGCAGGGTTGAGCATTGGAGATATAGCGGGGTGCAGGGTTGAGCATTGCCCAGACAATTTTTAAATGTAAATTTAACTTATATTTAACCAGGTAGACAAGTTGAGAACAAGTTCCCATTTACAATTGCGACCTGGCCAAGGTAAAGCAAAGCAGTTTGACACATACAACAACACAGAGTTACACATGGAGTAAAACAAAACATACAGTCAATAATACAGTAGAACAATAAGTCTATATACAATGTTTAAGTGAGGTGAGATAAGGGAGGTAAAGGCAAAAAAAGGCCATGGTGGCGAAGTAAATACAATATAGCAAGTAAAAAAATAATTATGCTCACGTAATCACCCAACTGATTATACCCAAGTCATGTTTAACAGTTGAAATTGCAGTCAGCAAGCTTTAAAACAGGCTAAACATGTCTCACTGCCCATCCAGACATATCATCCTGGAATCGGCCCTGGTTTGAATCTGATATGCGGTTGAAATTGATGTAGGATTACTCACCATCAAAGCAAACAAAACCTCTTTTGATTTGGCAATTATCCTCAAACCACTGTCCGTTTGGATCCATTGCAGCACAGCTGTCTTGAGTATTGTTTTGTTTCGGCTCTGCTGCCCTCCAGTTGAAAAACGCAATCTTTCTCTGATCTGGTAATGACCAGTGCCACTCAAATTCATCTCCAAACTCCAGTCCTATCCAGACACTGGCTGTACCATTCGGTACCAATTGTACAAGTCTATCCAGATCCCCTGAGTTGTAGATGGTTGCCAAGTCAGTGTACATGTCTCTACAGTAAGTCTGGGCTTGGCTATAATTCATTTGAAGGCTAATATAGTGATACTGAGGAGGGGAGATACTGAGAGTCAGGTAACACAGTCCTGTAAAATACAATCAAAAACCATTAGAGAGCAAGTTAATCATATCTCCTTGCTGCATGCATAGGTTTCACACACACATCCTGTTAATATCACAGAATATCAACGTATAATACACATCATGTTGCTTTTCATGAACAGAGAGAACTATGAAAGGATCCTGAAAAATGGCCTGCCGTTTGAAAGTTACCCATGTGTTGATTGGGTAACAGACGATCAGTCTTTATGTATGAGGTACTCCCAACACTTATACCTCTTTCTGACGGATTTATATTTTAATGCCTTATTCAATGATGCCTAAATTATCACAATGACTCCAACAAATAACTTTGATGTTATTGAAAGCACTGACGAATGACATACCTGAGACTGACAGGAGACGCAACAGTGCAGTGCTCCTCTTCATGACTGTAGCTTCTCACTAGTCTTCAGAATGGCTTGTCAAACTGAAATCGCTGTAACTGTCCATCACTAACGTTCAGATCTAACCAAAACATACAAACTGTGACACCCTGTGTTCTAGTCGAATACAAAATCATCTGAAATGGAGGCCACTGACACCCGTTGTAACTTAGTTGACTGACTTATTAAGACTCCCTAGTAGTAAGGTGTTTAAGAATGTGACCGTTCTTGTTTATAAAGATAACACATGTTTTAGGTTCACCCTTGTCGCAATGTTCTCTGACAAGGTAGTGCATCAGGTTTAGATGTGTCACTCTTATACACAGAGCCCACATGATGAGGCTGTGACAGGTGGTAAGAAAACATGTCAGTCAAGAACACGGAAGTGTGTCACCAAAAACCACATGATAACTGACAAAATGTACATAATCACAGTGTGAAACTGTTGAGATACACTGATAATGGAAAAGTCATTGCTCGGCCTATTCGCCTACAGATAACAAGCAATTGTCTCAGAACGGTCCATTTTGTATTGAAAAATAGAATGCTAGTTGACAGTCCAAGTCATTAGTAAGGTGTTAGGAATGAGGTTGAGCAATTCAGGTTACTCTGTATGAAGATACCTTCCCAAACAGGTGACACTATACTGTAGTTACTGTCTTTTGCTGGTGTGACAAATGAGCGTGAAACAAAATGATTAATGAAGTTAGCGACAGAATTGTTCACTCAAGGGCATGACCTATTGTCACGCCCTTGAGTGAACAGACCTATTGTTCCCCTTTAAAGAACAAGGAAGTTTAACTCTGCTTCATGCAAAAGACTAGGAGCCCACACTGTACAGCACCAGTCAAAAGTTTGGACAACTCATTCAAGGTTTATTTTTATTTTTAATTTAAACAATTTTCTACATTGTAGAATAATAGAGAAGACATCAAAACTATTAAATAACACATATGGAATCATGTAGTAACCAAAAAAGTATTAAACATCAAAATATATGTTGTATTTGAGATTCTTCAAAGTAGCCACAGTTTGCCTTGATGAAAGCTTGGCACACTCTTGGCATTCTCTCAACCAGCTTCACCTGGAATGCTTTTCCAACAGTCTGGAAGTAGTTCCCACATATGCTGAGCACTTGTTGGCTGCTTTTCCTTCACTCTGCGGTTCAACTCTTCCCAAACCATCTCAACCTTCTTGGTCAAATATCCCTTGCACAGCCTAGGTGGGACGGCATATCGCTGTGGTAGCGATGCTGGTTAAGTGAGCCTTGAATTCTAAATAAATCACTGACCGTGTCAACAGCAAAGCACCGCCACACCATCACACCTCCTCCTCCATGCTTCACGGTGGGAACCACACATGCAGAGATCATCCATTCACCTACTCTGAGTCTCACAAAGACAAAGCGGTTGGAACCAAAAATCTAAAATTTGGACTCACCAGACCAAAGGACAGATTTCCACCGGTCTAATGTCCAATGCTCATGTTTCTTGGCCCAAGCAAGTCTCTTCTTATTATTGGTGTCCTTTTGTAGTGGTTTCTTTGCAGCAAGTCAACCATTAAAGCCTAATTCAAGCAGTCTCCTCTGAACAGTTGATGTTGAGATGTGTGTTACTTGAACTCTGTGAAGAATTTATTTGGGCTGCATTTTCTGAAGCTGGTAACTCTAATGAACTCTGGGTCTTTCTTTCCTGTGGTGGTCCTCATGAGAGACAGTTTCATCATAGTGTTTGATGGTTTTTGCGACTGCACTGTTAAAGTTCTTAAAATGTTCCACATTGACTGATCGTCATGTTCTTGCCATAATATGGACTTGGTCTTATACCAAATAGGGCTATCTTCTGTATACCATCCCTTTTTATTTTTTATATCACCTTTATTTAACCAGGTAGGCTAGTTGAGAACACCTTTATTTAACCAGGTAGGCTAGTTAAGAACACCTTTATTTAACCAGGTAGGCTAGTTGAGAACACCTTTATTTAACCAGGTAGGCTAGTTGAGAACACCTTTATTTAACCAGGTAGGCTAGTTGAGAACACCTTTATTTAACCAGGTAGGCTGGTTGAGAACACCTTTATTTAACCAGGTAGGCTGGTTGAGAACACCTTTATTTAACCAGGTAGGCTAGTTGAGAACACCTTTATTTAACCAGGTAGGCTAGTTGAGAACACCTTTATTTAACCAGGTAGGCTAGTTGAGAACACCTTTATTTAACCAGGTAGGCTAGTTGAGAACACCTTTATTTAACCAGGTAGGCTAGTTGAGAACAAGTTCTCAGTTCTCATTTGCAAGCAAAGCAGTGTGAACAGACAACACAGAGTTACACATGGAGTAAACAATTAACAAGGCCAAGATAAAGCAAAGCAGTGTGAACAGACAACACAGAGTTACACATGGAGTAAACAATTAACAAGTCAATAACACAGTAGAAACCCAGCCTAAAAAAAAGAGAGTCTATATACATTGAAAAACTCCCTAGTGCAAAATGCATGAGAGGTAGGCGAATAATTACAATTTTGCGGGTAGAGATTAACAATGGAGTGATAAATGATCAGATGGTCAAATGTACAGGTAGAGATATTGGTGTGCAAAAGAGCAGAAAAGTAAATAAATAAAAACAGTACGGGGATGAGGTAGGTAAAAATCCCTACCTTGTCACAACACAACTGATTGGACTGGCTCAAACACAAGGCACACCTGTTAATTGAAAAGCATTCAAGGTGATTGCCTCGTGAAGCTGGTTGAGAGAATGCAAAGAGTGTGTAGGGCTGTCATCAAGGTAAAGGGGGATACTTTGAATCTTGAAAAAATAAAACATTCCATATGTATTATTTCATACTTTGATGTCTTCACTATTATTCTACAATGTATAAAATAGTAAAAATAAAGAAAAACCCTGGAATGAGTAGGTGTGTTCAAACTTTTGACTGGTGCTGTATGTGAGAATGATTCCCATGTTACATGTCTCAAATTTAAAATCAAAATCAGCATGAATAAAGCACACAACCACCAGGAAAAAACGAGCAAATAAAGTAGAAAATAGAAGACTTAACTGAACCTCTATCATCTCCCGAGGCTGCTTTACCCAACTTTGCATATACAGTAGCCTCAACTTCCTGGATTTGTATAGGCTACACCAAAATATACAATTAGCATTTTCTCTCAAAATAATCACGTGATGAGAAAAGTGAATAAACAAACAGACACTGAGCCATATTGGTTGCATGTTTTATACTTTTTTAAAGGATTATTTAACCCTAAACATATTTGAGATTAAGAATCATTGTGAAATAAAGCAGTTTAAATGTCTTACAGGCATGTGTCAAATGTAGTTTAACCAGCTGTCCTCCTGTCAAACCACCACCATTATTCAACCATGAAATGTATTAGGAAGAGGCTTTTGCAGAATAATCTTTCATCATCAGCTGATAAATATCCCAAATTGAGGTCCACAATCGATGTAGTCTACATTGATTTACATATATTCATATTAGTTACACTTGTAAAATGTAATGTTGTTTAATTTGTGAATCTGTTGATTTTCCTTAATATATTAGGTACAGTATATAGAGGGAAATTGAAACGTTAGTCCTACCACTGGTGAATGTTGCAACTGTTCTGCCCAGAGACATTGTGGCTCTAAAGACACTGTCACTGGCATTGAGCCAACATGGCTTCCTTTCCGTGTAAACAACAACAGCATCAAGTAAACGGGGTTTGAGTGTAGGCCTATTACCTCGCATTTGGTCCGTCTCTTGATTTCGCAAATAATATGCAACTACAAATAGTTATGTAACCTACAACGATGTGCCGAAGGTGTTTCTAGTGAGTATATTGCGTTCCCCCAATTGTAACTCGCGAAATAATATTTTGAGGCCAACATTAGCATTAGTTAACTAGACAGCTAACGTTAGCTCGCTGGCTAGCTAGCTACCACCAATGATTTTGAAACAGCTAGCTAGCCGGCAAGTTATCTAGCGAAACATGGTGTGAGTTTTTAAACGGTTGATGCTTGCTGTGATATTTAATTGCTTACAATCATCGTATACATTTGTTTAGTTTACATACAGTAGCTACGTGCTAGCTAACTAAAGTTAGCTAACGTCTGGTCTAATTTGCCATTGCTTTCTAAACCAGAAGTACATATTAGCTTTTTTTATCATTGCCAACGCTGGATTAAAGTGATCTCTCATTTGTCCACTTGGATGACACCAGTGTTTATAAAAATGTTTAGCTAGCTAAAGTCAACTGACCGTCTTAAATGTAACTACCTAGCGAGGCAACTCGTTAGCCAACTACCGAACATAGCTAGCTAGCTACGACATTTGTTTTATTTTAGCTAGCTAGTAACTAACGTTAGTAATGTGGAGGAAGGCCTGTCAAATCTAAGGTCAGTTGATACGATTAAGGAGTATTTATCATTATTACAGTACCGGGCATACCCCATTCCATGGTAGCTAGCAAGCTAACATGTCAGTTATTTAGGCCTTTCTAGTTTTAATTAAACAGTTTAACGTTACCTAGCTAGTTAGCAGGGACAACCTAACTAGCTAGCTACTGGTAAATCAAATCAAATGTATTTATATAGCCCTTCGTACATCAGCCGATATCTCAAAGTGCTGTACAGAAACCCAGCCTAAAACCCCAAACAGCAAGCAATGCAATGCGGGTGTAGAAGCACGGTAAGTTGTTAGATCAAATAATTACCAGTGAGAATACTGAATGTCTTACAATCAGCTGAATATCTTCAGCTGTCTAAGTAGCTAGGGGCCTACAAGTGGCATTTATGTGAATACATTTCGCTGGCCACATGATGATGTAGCTAGTCTTGAAAAATAGTTATCAATTGTGATAATGTAACCTTCAACCCCAACAGATTATTGTCCTTCAGACAACTCAACATCCTCCTCTCCGCTGGGTAGCTCAATAGCCATGTCATCGCATCAGCCCACCAGTTCAGCCTCCAACAGTCCCACCAGCACCTTTGGCTCGCCTTTCTCAGTCATCAGCCCCTCACTGGGCTCCCTGGTGTGGCACCCTCCATGGGTTATGGGCCTATTAGCAGTAGCCAGGTGAGAAACACACCCAGGGTCCTTGTTTTGCTTTCATCTTTGCATTTAAATGATCCTACTCTTTAAATGATATGTATGTGTTTATTCTCTTGCATTATTTCCAAGCTCAGACTAGTGCTGAAGTTTGTTGCTGTGCACAGAAAGGCTGACATTTAGGCTAGCCTACGTAGCCTAGATGTTTATTTTTTTTAATCAGTCATGATAACAGCATTGTTATATATTTTTTTCTTCCACTTTTTGTTTGTGCACAGATCAACTCTACAATGGGGATGCACTCAATCAGCAGCTCGGATGATGTCAAACCCCCGTTTGGCTTGAGGCCTATGTCTGCACACAGCCCTGGGATAATGCTCTCCCAGAAACGCATGTGTGCCATCTGTGGAGACCGCTCCTCTGGTGAGTGCTGTGCACTAAGAGCAGGGTTAGTAGAGGTGAAACGTCGGGCCGGGGACTTATTTTAAATCCCAGCAAATTCAGAGAGGATAATCCTTTTTGTCAGCTGTCTTCAGCTGTGTGTCCTGACCTCTCCCCATCAGTCTAACCAATGTTCTTTACTGGCCTGTTTCATTCTATGTCACTATAGAAACAATAAAGGCACATGAAACGCTGCAGATTCATTAATTAGTGAAGCTCTACGTAACTGCTCATCAAAAAACAAAATCTGTCCTCATTCCTACATAGTGTATACCATTACCGCGGTAATATCACGCTACCAAAACATCATGATACTTAGAATACCGTAGTACTGTTTCATATGATACTACTGACTCTTTCAGCCCTCTAAAGAATGTGCCTGTTATTAAATGTTTATAAAGTCAGTTTTGTTTATAAATTTAGTTGAATTTTAGAAATAGTCACTAGTCTCTTGTATGCGCAGGTCACGTGTGGCAGCTGTGACCTGCGCATACTGCTTCTCTTAGCTTTCCCTACCTGCCCGCCCCTCACTCACCTGCTTCTCTTAGCTTTCCCTACCTGCCCGCCCCTCACTCACCTGCTTCTCTTAGCTTTCCTACCTGCCCGCCCCTCACTCACCTGCTTCTCTTCGCTTTCCCTACCTGCCCGCCCCTCACTCACCTGCTTCTCTTAGCTTTCCCTACCTGCCCGCCCCTCACTCACCTGCTTCTCTATGCTTTCCCTACCTGCCCACCCCTCACTCACCTGCTTCTCTTAGCTTTCCCTACCTGCCCGCCCCTCACTCACCTGCTTTCTCACTCAGCTTTCCCTACCTGCCCGCCCCTCACTCACCTGCTTCTCTTAGCTTTCCCTACCTGCCCGCCCCTCACTCACCTGCTTCTCTTAGCTTTCCCTACCTGCCCGCCCCTCACTCACCTGCTTCTCTTAGCTTTCCCTACCTGCCCGCCCCTCACTCACCTGCTTCTCTTAGCTTTCCCTACCTGCCCGCCCCTCACTCACCTGCTTCTCTTAGCTTTCCCTACCTGCCCGCCCCTCACTCACCTGCTTCTCTTAGCTTTCCCTACCTGCCCGCCCCTCACTCACCTGCTTCCCTACCTGCCCGCCCCTCACTCATTCTTAGCTTTCCCTACCTGCCCGCCCTCACTCACCTGCTTCTCTTAGCTTAACCTACCTGCCCGCCCCTCACTCACCTGTTATTAGCTTTCCCTAAATATAATTTAGCCGTGATGGCGAGCGGGGGAAGCAGACTCAGACCCTGACGAGTCTTCTGTTGTTAGATTTCTTACATTGCAGCGAGCAATGTTGAGCAGCGAGCAATGTTGATGTACTGTATCATTTCATCGCCTGTTATAACCAAGAGCACAGACCAGTCTGAGTAGACTTCAAGTTCACGGTCATGCAGCTGCTGAGTGTCAGAGAGGGAAATTGGAGGACCGCTTGGCGACAGGCATCCTTGCTGCTTTACAGCAAAAAAGTATTGTCTCTAAAATATGTCCCATATTACCAGAGATGCCTTTTGCGCACATTTCATATAATACAAATAAATAAATTGCGAGCCATTTTAAACTAATACCGGGTTACTAATAATTGTTTTGATACCAAACAATGTTGTTCAGTCATGTTACCTAGCTAGCTAACAACCTGGGTACCTTGGCAGTAGGTTTAGGAGCATTTTGATTGGAACAGGAAGAAGGGGAAAGGGTCTGCTACTCATGAGATGTGCTTCAAAAGGTACGATTCATATACTGTTGGCCTGATGGAAGACTAAACTATATCAACAAATCTATTTCTTTCTGCTACTCCTTCAATTCTGTTTGGTGCTGAACGTTTTTAAAAGTTGGGATCAGTGTGTGTTGTGGGAGACAGCAAGTTGTGTGTGTGTGTGTGTGTGTGTGCGCGTGTGCCTGTTATCTGAAAAGTTAAGGTTTCATGCAGTGTTTTCCTCTTACTGAGACAATGACTTGCAGATCATTATGCATGTACAGTATATCACTGGAGGTTGGTAGCAGCTTATTGAGAAGGACGGGCTCATGGTAATGGCTGGAGCAGAATGGTATCTAACACATGTTTTCTATGTGTTTGATGCCATTCCGTTTGCACAGTTCCAGTCATTATTATGAGCCGTCCTCCCTTCAGCAGCCTCCACTGATGTATATTCCTCCAGACAAATCACAGGTAGGCCTTTGCACAACTTTGCAAATCAGACATTCTATGCAGTATTCTATTATACAGTGATCAGTGTGACGCTACATTTAATGTGTTGTATTGAGTAGAAGTGTGAATTCTTAGAAAACGGGAACAAGCGTCTGGGGGATGGGGCAAACAGGATTCTAGGTCACTGATTGAATATCTTTTATTTTTTCATTTTAAATGTGTTCACTGCGGTACTACTTTATGAGTTTATTCATGTATGAATGAATGTGTGTCTGTGATAAAAAGGTTTTGTTTTTAGCTGGCCTGGTGTCGTATCGTTTTTAAAATGTTGGTGTGACAAGTCTGAACATCCCCTTCCTATTATCATGAAGAGGGCAGGTAAGCACTATGGTGTGTACAGCTGTGAAGGTTGCAAGGGCTTCTTCAAACTGTCTATTATCAGTGCGCAAGGACCTGAAGAGGGAGCTACACCTGTCTATTATCAGGGATAACAAAGAATGCCTGGTGGACAAGTCTGTCTATTATCGCCAGACTGAACGCCTGTCTATTATCGCTGCTGTCTAGTACTGTCGCTACCAGAAGTGACTGGACGCCTGTGGGCATGAAGAGGGAAGGTAAGGAAGGACTGAACATCTGTCTATTATCATGAAGAGGAAGGTAGAGAAGGACTGGACGCCTGTCTATTATCATGAAGAGGGAAGGTAGAGAAGGACTGAACATCTGTCTATTATCATGAAGAGGGAAGGTGAATAGGGAAGAGAAGGACTGAACATCGGTCTATTATCATGAAGAGGGAAGGTCTATTATCAGAAAGGACTGAACATCTGTCTCTATTATCATGAAGAGGGAAGGTAGAGAAGGACTGAACATCTGTCTATTATCATGAAGAGGGAAGGTAGAGAAGGACTGAACGTCTGTCTATTATCATGAAGAGGGAAGGTAGAGAAGGACTGAACGTCTGTCTATTATCATGAAGAGGGAAGGTAGAGAAGGACTGAACGTCTGTCTATTATCATGAAGAGGGAAGGTAGAGAAGGACTGAACATCTGTCTATTATCATGAAGAGGGAAGGTAGAGAAGGACTGGACGTCTGTCTATTATCATGAAGAGGGAAGGGAGGGACTGAACATTTGGAGCAGAGCCTAATGGTTTTGGGCCATCCATATTTTTCAACTTTGAGAGTTTGTAGGAGTGCTTTTGAAAGGGCAACATGAAAAAAATTGGAGGGAGCGATTGAGAAATGTGTTTTTTATACCTGCAGAATCTCAAACTTGACTACATTTTCTTTAATGAATTACATTTTAAATTGATTTGTGACGTAGACTGTTGTAAAATGGTATAGTTCAAAGGCCAGAATCATTTGATGAAATGCTTGAATTATGTTGAATATAGACCTAGCCCAGTGAAACCTTTGACAATAACTTCTATTTGATCATTGGATTGTGTGGGGGATGGTACGTTGTTTTCAAAGTCCTTAACAAAACAGGGTAGAGCATATGGGGGTAGGTTCATATAACTAACCTCTCTCTTCCTTTTCTTTTCCCTATTCTTTCTCTCCCTCTTTCTATAGTGGTCCAAGATGAACGTCAGAAATGTAAGGATAAAGACATTGGGAGAATGGAGAGATGATAAATTATATGATTGGATGTGGTATTGAGAGAGTGCAATTAAATAACAAATTCTTGGCACACACTGGTAGGCTAATTCTCACAACACATTGGCTAAGAAATGAATGCATTGTTATATGAAAGTATACCAATTTGACCTTTCACCCTGTTTGATGAAGCCTAACAGGAGTTAAGATGGGCACAACTTCCTCCTTTCCTTTCTTCTGTCACTTTGTCTTTTCTAACCTTGTGACTCCCTCCCGCCCCTCTCTCCTATTAACCCACGCCCTCTTCCTGTCTCCCGTCTCTCCCCTCCTGGCTCTGTGGTGTGGTTGGATGCGTGGCGGGGTGCAGCAGTCCAGGAGGAGCGTCAGAGGATCAGGGAGCGAGAGGAGGGACTGGAGTGCAGCAGTGCTGTGAACGAGGAGATGCCCGTGGAGAAGATCTTGGAGGCAGAGACGTCCGTGGAGCAGAGGGCGGAGCTCCACTCTGATACAGGCTCCGCTGGTAGCTCTGTGAGTATACAGGGCTATACTGTTGACTGGATCAGTATTAGGGTTGCAAAATTCCCGGAAATACCGGTTGGAGGAGTTCTTCTGTGTTTATTCCTAACTCAGGAGTCCCCACCCGGAAAAGTTTCCGGAAATTTTTGTGTCAGTTAAAGGAGTTATCTGCCTCTGATTCATAGCCTACTACTCAGCTCTTGGGGTGAATATTCTTTAAAAACGTTACATAAACTGCTGTCTCTTTAGCATGGCGTTTAAAAGTGTTTTCTTTCCTACTTGTGATTATTGCATTATTTCTAGCTTCAGCATTGGCTTTTAGGGTCTGTTATTGCAGTTTGTGGGATTTTTGTATCTTTTTTTGTGTTTTAGCCCCATGATGCGGTGACAAACATCTGCCAGACCGCAGACAAGCAGCTGTTTGCGTTGGTGGAGTGGGCCAAGAGGATCCCTCACTTCTCTGAGCTGCCCCTGGACGACCAGGTCATCCTCCTGCGTGCAGGTACCATTGTCTGGAGGGAGGGAGACACCAGGAGGCTGGATGTGATATGCACTGTCTCAAAGAATAGAGTTTACAAGTGATGTTCTGTTCCCGTATTCATTCGAGAGGCAACCAGGGTAGTGCATATGATAGTGTACATGTATCTACCAGTGAGGAGCCCAAAACGACTGATCATAGAGAAGGAGCTGCCCCTATTGTGAGATTATTCCTAACCGCTATCAATTGTATTACATGCACATAGCAAGGCTACATACAGACACCGGTTAGTCGGGCTGATTGAGGTAGTATGTACATGTAGATATGGTTAAAGTGACTATGCATATATGATGAACAGAGAGTAGCAGTAGCATAGAAGAGAGGTTGGTGGGTGGGACACAATGCAGATAGCCCGCTTAGCCAATGAGCGGGAGCACTGGTTGGTCGGCCCAATTGAGGTAGTATGTACATGAATGTATATAGTTAAAGTGACTATGCATATATGATAAACAGAGGAGCAGCAGGGGGTTGTGGGGGGCACACAATACAAATAGTCCGGATGGCCATTTGATTACCTGTTCAGGACTCTTATGGCTTGGGGGTAAAAATGATTGAGAAGCCTTTTTGTCCTAGACTTGGCACTCCGGTACCGCTTGCCATGCGATAGTAGAGAGAACAGTCTGACTGGGGTGGCTGGGGTCTTTGATACATTTTAGGGCCTTCCTCTGACACCGCCTGGTGTAGAGGTCCTCGATGGCAGGCAGCTTAGCGCCAGTGATGTACTGGGCCGTACCCACTACCCTCTGTAGTGCCTTGCGGTCAGAGGCCAAGCAATTGCCGTACCAGGCAGTGTTGCAATGTCTTTACTGTCCTTCGCCAGGGGGCTATTGTATCAGAAATGTCTTTACTGTCAGGGGGCTATTGTATCAGAAATGTCTTTACTGTCAGGGGCTATTGTAGCAGAAATGTCTTTACTGTCAGGGGGCTATTGGGGCTCGTCAGGGGGCTATTGTAGCAGAAATGTCTTTACTGTCAGGGGGCTATTGTAGCAGAAATGTCTTTACTGTCAGGGGGCTATTGTAGCAGAAATGTCTTTACTGTCAGGGGGCTATTGTATCAGAAATGTCTTTACTGTCAGGGGGCTATTGTATCAGAAATGTCTTTACTGTCAGGGGGCTATTGTATCAGAAATGTCTTTACTGTCAGGGGGCTATTGTATCAGAAATGTCTTTACTGTCAGGGGCTATTGTATCAGAAATGTCTTTACTGTCAGGGGGGGAAATGTCTTTACTGTCAGGGGCTATTGTATCAGAAATGTCTTTACTGTCAGGGGGCTATTGTATCAGAAATGTCTTTACTGTCAGGGGCTATTGTATCAGAAATGTCTTTACCAGGGATTCGTCAGGGGGCTATTGTAGCAGAAATGTATTTACTGTCAGGGGGCTATTGTAGCAGAAATGTCTTTACTGTCCTTCGTCAGGGGGCTATTGTAGCAGAAATGTCTTTACTGTCAGGGGGCTATTGTAGCAGAAATGTCTTTACTGTCCTTCGTCAGGGGGCTATTGTAGCAGAAATGTTGAAATAGCCGAATCCACTCATTTGAAGCTCCACTAATGTAGAGTAAGTGAGCAACAAGCATTCCATGGTCTATCATTTGATACATGATAGACTGCTGGACACAGTAGCAAATGCCCCAGAGGTTGTTGATGAGGTCTCTCCTCCTCCCTTCTCTGATCATCTCTGCTCTTCCGTCCTGTGTATCTGTCCCGTCCCTTCGGTCTCTTCTCCCTCCTCTGCTCCACTCCTGTCTTCTCCCCTCTCTTTTTCTCCTGTGTGTGTCAGGGTGGAATGAACTTCTGATCGCCTCCTTCTCACACCGCTCCATCGCTGTGAAGGACGGGGTCCTGCTGGCCAATGAGCTACACCGGGACAACGCACACAGTGCAGGGGTGGCGGCCATCTTTGACAGGTAGGCACACAGTGCAGGGGTGGCGGCCATCTTTGACAGGTAGGCACACAGTGCAGGGGTGGCGGCCATCTTTGACAGGAAGGCACACAGTGCAGGGGTGGCGGCCATCTTTGACAGGAAGGCACACAGTGCTGGGGTGGCGGCCATCTTTGACAGGTAGGCACACAGTCCAGAGGTGGTGGCCGTCTTTGACAGGTAGGCACACAGTGCAGGGGTGGCGGCCGTCTTTGACAGGTAGGCACACAGTGCGGCCATCTTTGACAGGTAGGCACACAGTGCTGGGGTGGCGGCCATCTTTGACAGGTAGGCACACAGTGCTGGGGTGGCGGCCATCTTTGACAGGTAGGCACACAGTGCTGGGGTGGCGGCCATCTTTGACAGGTAGGCACACAGTGCTGGGGTGGCGGCCATCTTTGTGGCACAGTCCAGAGGTGGCATCTTTGACAGGTAGGCACACAGTCCAGAGGTGGCGGCCGTCTTTGACAGGTAGGCACACAGTCCAGAGGTGGCGGCCTTCTTTGACATGTAGCCACACAGTCCAGAGGTGGCGGCCTTCTTTGACAGGTAGGCACACAGTCCAGAGGTGGTGGCCGTCTTTGACAGGTAGGCACACAGTGCTGGGGTGGCGGCCATCTTTGACAGGTAGGCACACAGTGCTGGGGTGGCGGCCATCTTTGACAGGTAGGCACACAGTCCAGAGGTGGCGGCCGTCTTTGACATGTAGCCACACAGTCCAGAGGTGGCGGCCGTCTTTGACAGGTAGGCACACAGTCCAGAGGTGGCGGCCGTCTTTGACAGGTAGGCACACAGTCCAGAGGTGGCGGCCATCTTTGACAGGTAGGCACACAGTCCAGAGGTGGCGGCCTTCTTTGACAGGTAGGCACACAGTCCAGAGGTGGCGGCCGTCTTTGACAGGTAGGCACACAGTCCAGAGGTGGCGGCCGTCTTTGACAGGTAGGCACACAGTCCAGAGGTGGCGGCCGTCTTTGACAGGTAGGCACACAGTCCAGAGGTGGCGGCCGTCTTTGACAGGTAGGCACACAGTCCAGAGGTGGCGGCCGTCTTTGACAGGTAGGCACACAGTCCAGAGGTGGCGGCCGTCTTTGACTGGTAGGCACACAGTCCAGAGGTGGCGGCCGTCTTTGACAGGTAGGCACACAGTCCAGAGGTAGCGGCCGTCTTTGACAGGTAGGCACACAGTCCAGAGGTGGCGGCCGTCTTTGACTGGTAGGCACACAGTCCAGAGGTGGCGGCCGTCTTTGACTGGTAGGCACACAGTCCAGAGGTGGCGGCCGTCTTTGACTGGTAGGCACACAGTCCAGAGGTGGCGGCCGTCTTTGACAGGTAGGCACACAGTGCTGGGGGTGGCTGCCGTCTTTGACAGCTGGGCACAGAGTATGTGGCTAAGTTACCCCTCGGCTCAGACCTAGGATTAGCTTCTCATAACATTAACCACTAATAGGGAAAACGTACAAAATAATAATAGCATAATTACCATAGAGGTATATAATAACAGTGTTGTATTAAATTCTGTGATCATCATCATGTGATAACACGCTGTAATTGACCCCCACAGGGAGAGTGTGCAGAGTGCTGAGGTGGGAGCCATATTTGACCGGTAATAACCTACACACACACACACACACACACACCTAGTGTACATCTATGTAGACAACTCTCTCCACCTCTCTTTCCGGCCTCCTGTAGGGTTCTCACTGAGCTGGTCAGTAAGATGAGAGACATGCAGATGGACAAGACAGAGCTGGGCTGCCTCCGAGCCATCGTCCTCTTCAACCCAGGTGCTCTATTGTTACCATTAGTCCCTCGTACACAATGTTACCTCTGCACCTTTACTGTTAATAACTGTTGAGTCCCTCCCTCAGACGCTAAAGGTCTGTCCAACACCGGAGAGGTGGAGCTCCTGAGAGAGAAGGTCTATGCGTCACTGGAAGCCTACTGCAAGCAGAAATACCCCGAGCAGCAGGGAAGGTAGGCATTCATGTGCTACATGAATTAGTACTAGTATCTCATTACATTTGTATTGTGTGTAAAACAATACATACTAATCTGCTCTCCTGTGGTTGTGCTGCTAACGGACCCTGGAGTGTTGCTGCTGCATTCATGTAGCTTATTAATGTCCTGTTATTTCATTCCCTCACTCTTCACCCCTCTCCCTCAGGTTTGCTAAGCTCCTCCTCAGGCTGCCAGCACTGCGTTCTATTGGCTTGAAGTGTTTGGAGCACCTGTTCTTCTTCAAGCTGATTGGTGACACCCCTATCGACACGTTCCTCATGGAAATGCTTGAAGCACCTCATCAGTTGGCATAGAGGTGGTAGAAGAGGAGAGGAGAGGTGTTCTGTGGCCGGGGTTAGATAGCTTGGGTCTGGGAATTTGCTGGAGTGGGACTGCACTTTTAGTTCTTTGGGGAATTCAGCATTTTGTCTCACTGCTGTCTGGGTTATGCTATTTAGTTCACCACCACATTGTCTCTTTCAGAACATACATCCCCAAGACTTGTGATCTACAGGCTGGTGCTATATATTAATATAACTTCTTGAATAACTGAGATTAAAAAGTAAAGTATTTTGTAAGAATGGGAACCTTTAGTTCCCGCACTCTGGCTAATCGAAGCTACAATCTGGGTTTTTGTTTTTCTATAACTATATTAATGCTTTTTAGACAAACCCCAAATGATCAAGTTAAGTGATAAGTGATCTCCCCCCGTAACCTGTTTTTAAATGAAGGTAACCTGGATGCAACCAGACTGTCATTCTACCTTTTTTCATTTTTTAAATTGGAACAAAATCTTTTGAAAAAACTTGAAAAACATGTTTTATTGTCAAATCTTGGGCAAGTACATTACTGTACCAAGCGAGCGCTCACTGTGTAACAGGTCTGACTTTCAGCTCCTAGTGGTTTTGTATCCCTCTCAGATGACCAGAAAGCAACCCGTTAACAATAAACCCGGGATACAGAAGGAGTAGTTGAATCACAAGGGAACACGGAGCAGACTTGTACTGACTGTGTTGACCAGCTTTATTTGTCTAGTAATGTGCTGTTAGCATTGTTTCTCTTTGCTGTTTTGTAAAATGTAATCACCTTGCAGGCAAAAAGGATTGAGCTGCATTGCACATTTTTGCTATGTACTATTTCTACACCATACAATACAAGTCATCAAATGTCTGGCCAGAAAACAGTCTTTTGGTGCTGATATACGACAGACATTTGCCATACTTCATTGCAGCCATACACCAAACTGCAAACACAAAAAATTATGCAAAAAAATTAAGACTAACTCAAATGTTGTAAATGTAGCACTACAAAAATGAATACATATGCTTTCTTTCTGCTTGACAACTTGTCCGTTCTGGGGGTTTTACAAAGTCAATCATTCTGTTAGAAAGGGAATACTCCAATATGTCATTTATCTAAACAATTGTAAGGTACTGTGCAAAATTTGTTCAGGGAAAATACTATATATTGATAGGTTTGAATAATGAGATCAGGAGACAGACACATGATGTAATAATTGATATGTGCCCTTGCTATTAGTTCACCAATTGTATAGAGCAGATCATGTCTGAGGTTGTACTGGATTCCCTAAAGCACTGTTTCTACCTGGTTACAACATCATGTATCCTTTGTCTTGATCATGTCCACATTCTGATTGTGCCCACATTTTCAGACCGGTGTAGATGATTTAAAAAGGCATTGTGACCAGATCTTCCTGACCACCCCGGAGGTAGTTAGACACACATTGTGACCAGATCTTCCTGACCACCCCGGAGGTAGTTAGACACACATTGTGACCAGATCTTCCTGACCACCCCAGATCTTCCTGGAGGTAGTTAGACACACATTGTGACCAGATCTTCCTGACCACCCCCCAAGGTAGTTAGACACACATTGTGACCAGATCTTCCTGACCACCCCGGAGGTAGTTAGACACACATTGTGACCAGATCTTCCTGGCCACCCCGGAGGTAGTTAGACACACATTGTGACCAGATCTTCCTGACCACCCCGGAGGTAGTTAGACACACATTGTGTCTGGATATCTTACAAGTGTAGACATATGGACAGTGAATCCATTTAAATCACAATTATAACACCTTCTAAAATATTGACATTTAGCACCTTTGTCTTATGGCATCAATGTGTGTCTTAAAATAATAAATGTATATTATTTTGAAAGAATAGCTCTCAAAACATTTGCATACAGGGAGGGACCAGGAAATCTGGTCACAATGCAATTGGTGGACAGATACAAGACACATTTTACTACCATGTGGAGACAGGTTTCTGAGAATGTGGACAAGATCAGAACAAATGACTGGGGTTTGAACCAGATATAAACAAGGATTCACACATTCAGCTGACTCATCTTTTTGAATTTTTCTGTGCTTTTCTGTAGTAGTAGTTTTTCCTGTTTCCTTTTTTTGAGCTAGTTGTTCATCCTCTCCTCTCTGCTTACAGTTTATAAAAAACACAAACTGTTATCATGTTTAAATATCCATAACACCTGTGGACATAGACGCATTAAACAAGACCAAATAGGAGTTTTGTGTGCTGATTATGTGTGAACACCTGAACAAGGGTATTGGTATGTGTCATGATCCTGTATAAACTCTGGAGCAGTTTAGTGATCCGTGTGGATAAGTGAATTACAGCTTGGCTAATGTGGACTGAAAATAAAGAGGTTCAACTTTTCTTGTCCATTTTAATGTGTCTTTGTGGTTTGTATTGGATATCAACTTCTCACAGACAAAAGAAATGGGGGGAAATCTGTGGCATTGAGAAGTATAAACATAATTGAGATAAACAAAATATATATTTTTTAACATTAGTTTTATACCAATCAATCCCCCACAAATAATCTCACCTTCTCATTGACATTGTTGAAAGTTTATTTTTTTTGCCTTGACATAGTTGGGCTGCAGCACTAGTCAGTCACCACCAGAGGAACCCATACACACTGTCAGCGGTTGTTTCTGTCCTGATTCAGAGCCCTCTGTTGGTTAGCCTTGTCCCATACCCTCTCTGTTGGTTAGCCTTGTCCCATACCCTCCCTGTTGGTTAGCCTTGTCCCATACCCTCTCTGTTGGTTAGCCTTGTCCCATACCCTCTCTGTTGGTTAGCCTTGTCCCATTCCCTCTCTGTTGGTTAGCATTGTCCCATACCCTCTCTGTTGGTTAGCCTTGTCCCATACCCTCTCTGTTGGTTAGCCTTGTCCCATACCCTCTCTGTTGGTTAGCCTTGTCCCATACCCTCTCTGTTGGTTAGCCTTGTCCCATACCCTCCCTGTTGGTTAGCCTTGTCCCATACCCTCTCTGTTGGTTAGCCTTGTCCCATACCCTCACTGTTGGTTAGCCTTGTCCCATTCCCTCTCTGTTGGTTAGCCTTGTCCCATACCCTCTCTGTTGGTTAGCCTTGTACCATAACATCTCTGTTGGTTAGCCTTGTCCCATACCCTCTCTGTTGGTTAGCCTTGTCCCATACCCTCTCTGTTGGTTAGCCTTGTCCCATACTCTCTCTGTTGGTTAGCCTTGTCCCATACCCTCTCTGTTGGTTAGCCTTGTCCCATACCCTCTCTGTCAGTTAGCCTTGTCCCATACTCTCTCTGTTGGTTAGCCTTGTACCATACCCTCCCTGTTGGTTAGCCTTGTCCCATACCCTCTCTGTTGGTTAGCCTTGTCCCATACCCTCTCTGTTGGTTAGCCTTGTCCCATACCCTCTCTGTTGGTTAGCCGTGTCCCATACCCTCTCTGTTGGTTAGCCTTGTACCATACCCTCCCTGTTGGTTAGCCTTGTCCCATACCCTCCCTGTTGGTTAGCCTTGTCCCATACCCTCTCTGTTGGTTAGCCCTCCCTGTTGGTTAGCCTTGTCCCATACCCTCCCTGTTGGTTAGCCTTGTCCCATACCCTCCCTGTTGGTTAGCCTTGTGCCATACCCTCTCTGTTGGTTAGCCTTGTCCCATACCCTCCCTGTTGGTTAGCCTTGTCCCATACCCTCCCTGTTGGTTAGCCTTGTCCCATACCCTCTCTGTTGGTTAGCCCTCCCTGTTGGTTAGCCTTGTCCCATACCCTCCCTGTTGGTTAGCCTTGTCCCATAACCTCTCTGTTGGTTAGCCTTGTACCATACCCTCTCTGTTGGTTAGCCTTGTCCCATACCCTCCCTGTTGGTTAGCCTTGTCCCATACCCTCTCTGTTGGTTAGCCTTGTCCCTTATCCCCTCTGTTGGCAGTGGTGGAAAAAGTACCACATTGTCATACTTGAGTAAAAGTAAACATACCTTAATAGAAAAAGACTCAAGTAAAAGTGAAAGTCACCCAGTAAAATACTACTTGAGTAAAAGTCCAAAAGTATTTGGTTTTAAAAGTACTTAAGTATCAAAAGTAAATGTAATTGCTAAAATATACTTAAGTATTAAAAGTATAAATAATTTCAAATTCCTTGTATTAAGCAGACGGCACGGCACAAATGCCTTGTTTTTAATTTACGAATAGCCAGGGGCACACTCCAACACTCAGACATCATTTACCTATAGCCAGGGGCACACTCCAACACTCAGACATCATTTACCTATAGCCAGGGGCACACTCCAACACTCAGACATCATTTACCTATAGCCAGGGGCACGCTCCAACACTCAGACATCATTTACCTATAGCCAGGGGCACGCTCCAACACTCAGACATCATTTACCTATAGCCAGGGGCACACTCCAACACTCAGACATCATTTACCTATAGCCAGGTGCACCACTCCAACACTCAGACATCATTTACCTATAGCCAGGGGCACACTCCAACACTCAGACATCATTTATACCTATAGCCAGGGGCACACTCCAACACTAAGACATCATTTACCTATAGCCAGGGGCACACTCCAACACTCAGACATCATTTACCTATAGCCAGGGGCACAATCCAACACTCAGACATCATTTACCTATAGCCAGGGGCACACTCCAACACTCAGACATCATTTACCTATAGCCAGGGGCACCACTCCAACACTCAGACATCATTTACCTATAGCCAGGGGCACAGACATCATTTACAGACATCATTTACCTATAGCCAGGGGCACTCCAACACTCAGACATCATTTACCTATAGCCAGGGGCACACTCCAACACTCAGACATCATTTACCTATAGCCAGGGGCACACTCCAACACTCAGACATCATTTACCTATAGCCAGGGCACATCCAACACTCAGCCAGGGGCACACTCCAACACTCAGACATCATTTACCTATAGCCAGGGGCACACTCCAACACTCAGACATCATTTACCTATAGCCAGGGGCACACTCCAACACTCAGACATCATTTACCTATAGCCAGGGGCACACTCCAACACTCAGACATCATTTACCTATAGCCAGGGGCACACTCCAACACTCAGACATCATTTACCTATAGCCAGGGGCACACTCCAACACTCAGACATCATTTACCTATAGCCAGGGGCACACTCCAACACTCAGACATCATTTACCTATAGCCAGGGGCACGCCTCCAACACTCAGACATCATTTACCTATAGCCAGGGGCACGCTCCAACACTCAGACATCATTTACCTATAGCCAGGGGCACACTCCAACACTCAGACATCATTTACCTATAGCCAGGGGCACACTCCAACACTCAGACATCATTTACCTATAGCCAGGGGCACACTCCAACACTCAGACATCATTTACCTATAGCCAGGGGCACACTCCAACACTCAGACATCATTTACCTATAGCCAGGGGCACACTCCAACACTCAGACATCATTTACCTATAGCCAGGGGCACACTCCAACACTCAGACATCATTTACCTATAGCCAGGGGCACACTCCAACACTCAGACATCATTTACCTATAGCCAGGGGCACACTCCAACACTCAGACATCATTTACCTATAGCCAGGGGCACACTCCAACACTCAGACATCATTTACCTATAGCCAGGGGCACACTCCAACACTCAGACATCATTTACCTATAGCCAGGGGCACACTCCAACACTCAGACATCATTTACCTATAGCCAGGGGCACACTCCAACTCAAACATCATTTACCTATAGCCAGGGGCACACTCCAACACTCAGACATCATTTACCTATAGCCAGGGGCACACTCCAACACTCAGACATCATTTACCTATAGCCAGGGGCACACTCCAACACTCAGACATCATTTACCTATAGCCAGGGGCACACTCCAACACTCAGACATCATTTACCTATAGCCAGGGGCACACTCCAACACTCAGACATCATTTACCTATAGCCAGGGGCACACTCCAACACTCAGACATCATTTACCTATAGCCAGGGGCACACTCCAACACTCAGACATCATTTACCTATAGCCAGGGGCACACTCCAACACTCAGACATCATTTACCTATAGCCAGGGGCACACTCCAACACTCAGACATCATTTACCTATAGCCAGGGGCACGCTCCAACACTCAGACATCATTTACCTATAGCCAGGGGCACACTCCAACACTCAGACATCATTTACCTATAGCCAGGGGCACACTCCAACACTCAGACATCATTTACCTATAGCCAGGGGCACACTCCAACACTCAGACATCATTTACCTATAGCCAGGGGCACCACTCCAACACTCAGACATCATTTACCTATAGCCAGGGGCACACTCCAACACTCAGACATCATTTACCTATAGCCAGGGGCACGCTCCAACACTCAGACATCATTTACCTATAGCCAGGGGCACACTCCAACACTCAGACATCATTTACCTATAGCCAGGGGCACCACTCCAACACTCAGACATCATTTACCTATAGCCAGGGGCACACTCCAACACTCAGACATCATTTACCTATAGCCAGGGGCACACTCCAACACTCAGACATCATTTACCTATAGCCAGGGCACACTCCAACACTCAGACATCATTTACCTATAGCCAGGGGCACCACTCCAACACTCAGACATCATTTACAAACAAAGCATTTGTGTTGAGTGAGTCTGCCAGATCAGAGGTAGTAGGGATGACCAGGGATGCTATAGTTAAGTGTGTGAATTGGACCATTTTCCTGTCCTGCTAAGCATTCAAAATGTAACAAGTACTTTTAGGTTGGTCACATGTAGTGTAGACAACTCTAGGCTACAGTGCAACCAGGGGAACAGGGTTCCAGGTGCAACATCATTGACAGGAGTGTAAATGATGGACATGAATTCAGTATACTCCCATCAGATACAGTAAAGGTCCAGACTACTAATAGTTGTTCTGCGATTATTACCAGAACACATTTAACACAAAGAATCAGATGTTTTTTCCCCCTCACACAACAGAATTCACACAGTGTCTCTGAATGTTTCTTAAGAGATCTTTTATTGCCAGATGTTCATACATACAGTTGTTGTTAGAGGGGCGAAGACGCAAGAAAAGCTCACCGAGTCTGGATGTGCTTGTGACCAAGTCCCACACTGACTTACAGTACAGCAGTGGGGGAGAAGGAGATAATATAGCCAATCACAGAAAACACGGGTTGCATCCCAAATGGCACCCTATTCCCTACACAGTGCACTACTTTTGGACTCTATGGGTCCTGGTAAAAAAAAAGAAGAAGAAGAAGTAGTGCACTCTGTAGGGAATAGGGTGCCATTTGGGACACACTCCATGTTTTATTGAGTGCAATGTAATGAAAGGCTGCTGAAGGTTCCATAGGAGTACTAGGGGCTGAAGCGTTACAGATCATTTCAGATGGAGCCGACATATGCAGTGTTTACCATGAATGCAGTCTATGCTAATGCAGGAACATTTTCAATCACGCTAAAACGCTGAACTTCAGCGATACAGATTGAATCCAGTCCTAGGTGGTTACATCGACCACTCCGTCTATCCTAATGTGTTTCAAGTCATGTGCAGAGGAAAAACAATAAAACATAACAAATGCTAAGCCTCTGAGCATTCAAATCAAATGAATCTCCCTTTATCCATAACATAACACGCCACATCTGTAGACATTTTTTTAAACCATGGTTTGGTTTTCACTTAAATTACAATTTCCATAGAATAACACTGCTTTGTTTAACCTATAATACACTATTCTATACAAAATACCAACAAGTGAAAGACATAAAACACATCGTTGTGACATTTACATCATTTTACAGCATTCTTCCCCCATTATTACTTTACATGTACTCAGAGTTACAATACTCAAAATGAGCATCTGAGAAAAAGGCTGAAAGAATATACTTTCTCACTGTTAATGTTCTGGTTTTCCTCAATGAAAGACGCATGCTACTAATGGTGTATAAGGTGCTGGATAGTTTCATACCAAATTGTAAGTTCTCCATGAGAAAGACATATACGTGTAGGTGTGTGACTGTTTTGTTGTGGCTTTGTGTTGCTGCAAGCATATATTCTTTCATGTTTAGTCGACAATGGCTGTTTCCATCACAGTGAATGTTTGTGACTGTGTAGAATCATCATACAACTCTCTACACAATTCCAAATGTAAACTGGAATTATGCACTTTAAAAACGAGCTATCTAGCTGACTGTAACCACTACACCTCAATAAAAGTCAACAGTGTAGGAACGTTCAGATATACTATATGCCCTAATTCTACATTAAGGCAAATGGAAACAACTAATATCTTTTTATAGAACATTTTTTGTGACATAACTGCTAAAATGGAAATATTGTCATTAGACAATTAGCTATAACCCTAGTTTAGTTGTGATTGGAAATAAAACTGCAATGCGCAAATGGAAGAGGAGAACTGTTTCCAAGACATAAAGCCATGGAACATAGTACTGAAATGTATTCATCTAGGAAAGAATGAAAACAGGAAGTCACAGCTGTTGAATTGACCTAAGGAGGAAGTCCTTTCATTACACACAGTAACATTTTCTGTAACAAATATCTCCCTGAACATTACTGAATAAATAGACTTGTCTATAAAAGGCACTCATTCAGTTGAAGCTCATATCGTTTTTCTATAATAACCAATTATTAATCTCGTACTTTTTTAAACAATTCTTAAATGTTGCCTAACTCTTTGACACAGAGAGTAAAGAGAGAGTACGTACATGTAACTAGTGTAAATATATCTCCCTGTCAGTTCTAACACTCCACAATAAGTATGTCTCAACCATAGAAGAAGGCTTTGCAGCGAACAACAGCAGGAGCTTGCGTAACACTGGTGTCATGCATGCAACACGTGTGTAATTGTAGGTACTAGGCAGGCCTATAGGCTAAAGCTGGAACATGTATGTTGTAGGCAGGCCTATAGGTTAAAGCTGTAACATTCGCTACGCGTGATTGACAGACGTCAGTCTGTCTGGACCCAGTAGCATCGTCCCTTCTGTACACTTGTCAGCTCACAGACTGTTCTCACCAAAGTTGATGACTCTAATATGCTATGTGCTTTTTAAAAGTGGAAACCAGTAATTCAATTGTATGTGGTAAATGATACCTTCCCTCTTAACACATCATGGTGTGTCCTCTTGGAATTCCAGTTTGTTCCATCTGTATAAAATCCAACTGAATCAACAACATGCAAAATTGGAAACATTTTAGTTTGCAAAAGTCAAAGGAATCTGTTCACTTTTCCTCTGAAATTAGAGTGTATAATCAGTTGTGCTACTGTTTCATTATTGGTTCTGTCTGGGGGATTCTTTCATTCATCTGATATCTGATTGGTACATCAGTGTGTGTCAAGGATTTCCCCTTCCTTTCCTCTAAATATCCAACTTCTACATCCAGTGCAAATATTCCTTCTCTGAGCACCTTTTTCTCACGCATTAAAGTATTTTAAAACCCACAAAACTACCACAGTAGTATAATAGAACAAAACAGCCTGTGGACACAGACATTTAATTTTTTATATAAACAAAAATTGTTCAAACTAAAAATACTATCTGACACCAAGCCCAACGCACATGTTCATCATAAGTGGGGATAGATAACATCAATGCTAACGTCTTTAACATCAATGCTAACTTATTTAGCATCAATGCTAACTTATATAGCATCAATGCTAACTTATTTAGCATCAATGCTAACTTCTTTAGAGTCAATGCTAACTTCTTTAGCGTCAATGCTAACTTCTTTACTATTCAACTCCGAGGCCTTTTTGGTTCAGACACAAGTCCACAGTGATTCAAGCACTCGCATGTCCCTCCCTTTAGAAGTCCTGAGGCTAAATGTCTTCTGTGTAGGTAAGTCTCAGTTTGTATCTTTCAGTCATAGGGTGAATCTCAATTGAGGAAAAGGTTAGGGAGGACGAACCTCAGATCTAGTCCTTCAAAGCCTTGTGTAGACAGGTGAGGATAGAAGACACAAGGAATCAAGGAAATACAACTGAGATTCACCACTAGTCATGTGGTCACTGTGGGCTTCATCAAGTGATTAAGACTTACAGTTGTTATGTGAGCTGTTCCTCAAAGGCCTCAGCCTCATATTCAAAGGTTAGGAGAAACAACTGATTGGAACAACACCATTAAGAAACACTCAAGTCGGCACAGCAGCATAGTGTAGTGGTTTGGATGCTGAACTTTACCTGAGTGTGTGTATGGAGCTGAGTCAGCTGGATCACTGAACCCCTTTAACTGCCCCTATACCAATACCACTTTGTTCCACTGAAAACCATCTATTATCCTGGATGTGGACCATATTCCTCATGGTCTCTTCCTGAACATTGTTTACCATCTTAACCAGCTACCTGCACAAACCACAGACAGGAAGCTGAGCTACAGTCATCATAAAGTTGAACCAGGGGAAAGACCAAGCGAAGCTATGGTGCAGCGGTTGACTGGCTGGCTGGATGAGCAGGGGTTAGAGGTCAGGGGTCAGTGAAGGGCGAGGTGGGCGGTAAGAGGGTTTCCCAGGTGTCTGTGTGTGCTGTGCTGCCGGATCCAGCTCCACTTCTCTTCCTGTCACACAGCCATCTCTGAACCACTGGACAACCCCAAGGCATTGGCCTCCTCTGGTGTCAGACCGCTTTTCAGTGTTCTTCTCACTGTAGAGAGGAAGAGGGCAGGGAGACATGGAGAGATACATAGAGAGAGACAGAGAGAGAGAGAGAGAAAGAGAGCGAGAGCGAGAGCGAGAGAGAGAGAGAGAGAGAGAGAGAGAGAGAGAGAGAGAGAGAGAGAGAGAGAGAGAGAGAGAGAGAGAGAGAGAGAGAGCGGGAGAGACAGAGACAGAGACAGAGACGGAGAGACATGAAGAGGTTTAAATAGGACTGGATGTATTTACTGTAGCACTGTGTTGTTGAACTGTATCACTCAGGTGATGCTGGAAAATAAGATAGTGTGCATTAACACTGACAGAAAGTCCACAATCAGATGTCGGGGGCAGTTAAACCTTTGGCCACATCCAAAGCTAATGTAAGGATACTGTACAAAGAAAAGTTGCAAATCTGGTGTCAAACAAAGGCAACTCTTACTTCAAATATTTTGTTACTGTAAAAAAAATCCCTCTGACTCACGTGACTTGCGGTTGGCTCTGGACCTCTTCCTCTCGCGAGGCTCTGTCCGTGTCCTGGGCCCCTGAGTGGCTGACCTGACGATGCGCTCCATGATCTCATCTGCAGCGTCTGTCTCTGTGCAATTAGGTGGGTCTTCAATCACTGATGAGCCCCAAGGACCCACACGGCCTAGGAGAGAAGACAAGAAGAGAAGGAGAGAAGAGAAGAAGAGAAGACAAGGAGAAAAGAGAAGGAGAGAAGACAAAGAGAGAACAGAAGGAGAGAAGGAGAGAAGGACAGACAGAATCAACCTCAGGTGTAGTAGAGCTGGCCGTTGTAAAAAGAAAAGTCCAGAAGTTTCCCTTTTTGCCAGGAGTTGTGTGGAGGTGGTGGTCTGTCAGACTGACCTGGCCTGCTGGCTCTGATACGTGTACGTAGGCCTGGCACGGTGGACACTCCACTGTCACTGCAGCCCTGCAAGCTGCTCTTCAGCACTGCCTTCATGTTCTCATGCTCCGCTGCATCCTCTGCGTACTGCAGACCCTGCGTCAGCACGCCTTCCTGGCTTACAGGCCCCGGGGCGCTACCGCCAAACTTTCCATCCTGTGGGGTGGATTAGGAGAGAAGAGCTGGTTAGAGATGAAACTTCCTAAATCTATCTATGAAAATGGTTCAATTAGTCATCATGCTCTGGCATCAGCTTCAATTAGAGCTCTGGCACCAATTAGTCATCATGCTCTGGCACCATTAAGAGCTCTCAATTAGTCATCATGCTCTGGCACCATTAAGAGCTCTCAGTCATCATGCTCTGGCACCATTAAGAGCTCTCAATTAGTCATGGCACCATGCTCTGGCACCATTAAGAGCTCTCAATTAGTCATCATGCTCTGGCACCATTAAGAGCTCTCAATTAGTCATCATGCTCTGGCACCATTAATCATGCTCTGGCACCATTAAGAGCTCTCAATTAGTCATCATGCTCTGGCACCAGCTCTCAATTAGTCATCAGAGAGCTCTCAATTAGTCATCATGCTCTGGCACCATTAAGAGCTCTCAATTAGTCATCATGCTCTGGCACCATTAAGAGCTCTCAATTAGTCATCATGCTCTGGCACCATTAAGAGCTCTCAATTAGTCATCATGCTCTGGCAGAGAGCTCTCAATTAGTCATCATGCTCTGGCACCATTAAGAGCTTTCAATTAGTCATCATGCTCTGGCACCATTAAGAGCTCTCAATTAGTCATCATGCTCTGGCAATTAGTCATCATGCTCTGGCACCATTAAGAGCTCTCAATTAGTCATCATGCTCTGGCACCATTAAGAGCACTCATTAGTCATCATGCTCTGGCACCATTAAGAGCTCTCAATTAGTCATCATGCTCTGGCACCATTAAGAGCTCTCAATTAGTCATCTCTCACCATTAAGAGTCATCATGCATCTGGCACCACTAAGAGCTCTCAATTAGTCATCATGCTCTGGCACCACTAAGAGCTCTCAATTAGAAAACATATAGAAAACAAGGACATACAAATCCATTCTGGGTTAATCAGTTCTTCTCAGTCTCCTGACCAACAGCATGGGGAGCTATATTTAAATGGTCAGCTGCTGCTGCACATTAAAAAATTGTATCCCACAAACAGAAGCCATATTTATTTAGTATCTGTAACAAACAACAAACAAACAAACCAACAACACCCCCCAACCCACAAAAAAACACACTGTCAAAAAAACATTCACCACAGGTCTTTGTCATAACTTATTAGTCATAAGTTAACATTACTTAGACCGAAGTTATCAGCACTATGTGACAACCGTCTTATGAACCTTTACATCACATACAGTGAAATAAAACCTAACCATCTGCATTGAAACCTGCTGATTCCTTCCCTTTTGACGGCCATCTTGGTTCCATTATAGAACAAACAGAGCTGTGTAAGCTGATCCTGGTCAGCAGAGTGAGGCTTCATCCCAAATGTAACCCCATTCCTTTATAGTGCACTATTTTACACCAGGACTCTGGTCAAAAGAAGTACACTATACCATTCTATACTATTTTACACCAGGACTCTGGTCAAAAGAAGTACACTATACCATTCTATACTATTTTACACCAGGACTCTGGTCAAAAGAAGTACTATCTCACTATACCATTCTATACTATTTTACACCAGGACTCTGGTCAAAAGAAGTACACTATACCATTCTATACTATTTTACACCAGGACTCTGGTCAAAAGAAGTACACTATACCATTCTATACTATTTTACACCAGGACTCTGGTCAAAAGAAGTACACTATACCATTCTATACTATTTTACACCAGGACTCTGGTCAAAAGAAGTACACTATACCATTCTATACTATTTTACACCAGGACTCTGGTCAAAAGAAGTACACTATACCATTCTATACTATTTTACACCAGGACTCTGGTCAAAAGAAGTACACTATACCATTCTATACTATTTTACACCAGGACTCTGGTCAAAATTAGTCAGTACCACACTACTTTACCATCAAAAGAATGTACACTATACTATTCTTTATTTTACCAGGACTCTGGTCAAAAGAAGTACACTATACCATTCTATACTATTTTACACCAGGACTCTGGTCAAAGAAGTACACTATACCATTCTATACTATTTTACACCAGGACTCTGGTCAAAGAAGTACACTATACCATTCTATACTATTTTACACCAGGACTCTGGTCAAAAGAAGTACACTATACCATTCTATACTATTTTACACCAGGACTCTGGTCAAAAGAAGTACACTATACCATTCTATACTATTTTACACCAGGACTCTGGTCAAAAGAAGTACACTATACCATTCTATACTATTTTACACCAGGACTCTGGTCAAAAGAAGTACACTATACCATTCTATACTATTTTACACCAGGACTCTGGTCAAAAGACCATTCTATACTATTTTACACCAGGACTCTGGTCAAAAGAAGTACACTATACCATTCTATACTATTTTATTTAAGGAATAGGGTGGCATTTCAGACTCTGACTCTCATGTGGACCCCATTGTTTTTTAAGAGATGAATCTCTGGTTCTCATGAGGTCTACTACCCAGGATTAGGTTCTATCAGGAAGTGCTTGTCTGTGGATTCTGACCCCCTGGGGTCTGGTTTGAGTTTGGCCTACCCTGCTTCCCTTGTCTGTGGACTTGCAGTGAACAGAACTTCCATAGCCTCTCTCTCTCTCTCTCTCTCTCTCTCACACACACACACACACACACACACACACACACACACACACACACACACACACACACACACACACACACACACACACACACACACACACACACACACACACACACACACACACACACACACACACACACACACACACACACACACACACACACACACACAACCATGAACCTAACCCTAAACCTTAACCTAACCCCAAACCCCTATTTCTAACCCGTAAGCCTTGTCTGAAATGTCCTTGTTTTACTATCCATCTGAGATGTATCTCCTGGATCTGTATTCTTCTACCTAGTCTGATAACTACTGGTTCCTCTAAACATACTGTCAATACCTAGTCTGATAACTACTACTGTATCTGGTTCCTCTAAACATACTGTCAATACCTAGTCTGATAACTACTGGTTCCTCTAAACATACTGTCAATACCTAGTCTGATAACTACTGGTTCCTCTAAACATACTGTCAATACCTAGTCTGATAACTACTGGTTCCTCTAAACATACTGTCAATACCTAGTCTGATAACTACTGGTTCCTCTAAACATACTGTCAATACCTAGTCTGATAACTACTGGTTCCTCTAAACATACTGTCAATACCTAGTCTGATAACTACTGATTCCTCTAAACATACTGTCAATACCTAGTCTGATAACTACTACTGTATCTGGTTCCTCTAAACATACTGTCAATACCTAGTCTGATAACTACTGGTTCCTCTAAACATACTGTCAATACCTAGTCTGATAACTACTGGTTCCTCTAAACATACTGTCAATACCTAGTCTGATAACTACTGGTTCCTCTAAACATACTGTCAATACCTAGTCTGATAACTACTGGTTCCTCTAAACATACTGTCAATACCTAGTCTGATAACTACTACTGTATCTGGTTCCTCTAAACATACTGTCAAT
Organism: Oncorhynchus gorbuscha; assembly: GCF_021184085.1. NCBI lineage: Eukaryota > Metazoa > Chordata > Actinopteri > Salmoniformes > Salmonidae > Oncorhynchus > Oncorhynchus gorbuscha. Next base: position 148,838 of record NW_025746127.1, read on the forward strand.
ACCTAGTCTGATAACTACTGGTTCCTCTAAACATACTGTCAATACCTAGTCTGATAACTACTACTGTATCTGGTTCCTCTAAACATACTGTCAATACCTAGTCTGATAACTACTGTAGCTGGTTCCTCTAAACATACTGTCAATACCTAGTCTGATAACTACTACTGTATCTGGTTCCTCTAAACATACTGTCAATACCTAGTCTGATAACTACTGGTTCCTCTAAACATACTGTCAATACCTAGTCTGATAACTACTGGTTCCTCTAAACATACTGTCAATACCTAGTCTGATAACTACTACTGTATCTGGTTCCTCTAAACATACTGTCAATACCTAGTCTGATAACTAACTGTATCTGGTTCCTCTAAACATACTGTCAATACCTAGTCTGATAACTACTGGTTCCTCTAAACATACTGTCAATACCTAGTCTGATAACTACTACTGTAGCTGGTTCCTCTAAACATACTGTCAATACCTAGTCTGATAACTACTGGTTCCTCTAAACATACTGTCAATACCTAGTCTGATAACTACTACTGTATCTGGTTCCTCTAAACATACTGTCAATACCTAGTCTGATAACTACTGGTTCCTCTAAACATACTGTCAATACCTAGTCTGATAACTACTACTGTAGCTGGTTCCTCTAAACATACTGTCAATACCTAGTCTGATAACTACTACTGTAGCTGGTTCCTCTAAACATACTGTCAATACCTAGTCTGATAACTACTACTGTAGCTGGTTCCTCTAAACATACTGTCAATACCTAGTCTGATAACTACTACTGTATCTGGTTCCTCTAAACATACTGTCAATACCTAGTCTGATAACTACTACTGTATCTGGTTCCTCTAAACATACTGTCAATACCTAGTCTGATAACTACTGGTTCCTCTAAACATACTGTCAATACCTAGTCTGATAACTACTGGTTCCTCTAAACATACTGTCAATACCTAGTCTGATAACTACTGGTTCCTCTAAACATACTGTCAATACCTAGTCTGCATAACAAATAGCACCCTGGTTCCTATACAACACTAGAATAGAGTACAATTTTGGAGGCACCTCTAAGGAACTGTACTGGTCCCTCTAAACATACAGTCAAACCTGTTTGATAACTACAATGGTGGTTCCTCTAAACATACTGTCAACAGCGGAGTCAATAACTACTGGTTCACCTGAAACATACTTTAAGGAATACCTAGGATAGGATAACTAATCCCTGGTTCCCTAAGTTTTAGATGCATATTGTCAATGACTGTCTGGATCCCAAATTGCACCAATTTGTATTCCTCTGGATACAATGTCACTAAATGACTTAAATTTTGGAAGTAAATCTAGTATTCAGTACATACTGTAAAGACTATAAATACTACATCTAGTAGATGTTTTTTTAAATGATACAGTTAGTAGAGTTACATTCTAGTAGGAATCAATAACAACTCAATAACAACAAGGATTTGGCAGTAATGTTGGTTGTACAGGTGGCTGCATTCAAAATCACAGCAAGAAATACAGCGGACACACAACCTGAGAGAAAGATGTCAACTTGATCGTGATGAAGAATTCTGGCTTTTGGTTAAAGGTTAGAGACATTACTACCACAGGAAAAATAACACACACACATGCACCTGTTCACACACACACACACACACACACACACACACACACACACACACACACACACACACACACACACACACACACACACACACACACACACACACACACACACACACACACACACACACACACACACACACACACACACACACACACACACACACACACACACACACACACCCATACCTCACCATCCTCTTCATCCTCACTCTACAGAGGAAAGGGAAGAAGATGAAATGAAGAGGAAGACAGAAAAGGAGATGTTATGAGATGTGCTGGAGGCGCCATAGTCAAACAGAAAGAGCAGAAATATGACCTCTGACAAAAAAAAGAATGAGGAATGTTCTATTCTGTAAATGAGGTTATCTAAAAACGCTGGTCGACTATTAACACACGTCTTGTCCTTTGTACGGTCCACAAATTCACCATTGGGTGTGACGGCCACACAACTGTGCTCCCCTCCCCCCTGTGAGAGCAGCGTGATCACGCTGTGGGGATAGTTATTTCTCCTGCAGGGACATCCAAAGGTTGGAATATTTCACACAGTGATTGAATTCGGGTGCTCTTGAACTGGAGCTGAACCCTACCAAGGACAACAGGCCCTGGAGTGCTGCTCCATCTCCCTCCTACAGCAGGCTGCAGGCCCCTCTGGGCTGGAGGGAGTTTCATCATCACACAGGGAGGAGGGGAGCAGGAGGAGGAGCAGGTGGAGGGGGGCAGAGGAAGAGGAGCAGGAGGAGGAGGATGGGTAGAAGGAGGAGGAGCAGGAGTATGGGGAGAGGGGATCAGTTCTGCTGTTTTAGAATAGGATACATAGTAAACAGATCACTGATTACTGTTACAGTAACCAATCACTGTACTGGATGTGTGAAACTATGCTGATGTCATTGGAAATGAATGCGTTGTCTGAGGTGACCAGTGGGCACGTGTTTGGAGAGTGAGCAGGTGGGTAGGAAATCCTGAGGATGACAATGAGGAAGTTCAAGAAAGAAATTGAGAGAGTCTCAGGTGAAGAGAACACAGGAAAAGACAAAAGAAGACATAAGAACACCGGAGAAGACAGGAGAAGACAGGAGAAGACAGGAGAACACATAAGAACACAGGAGAACACAGGAGAAGACATAAGAACACAGGAGCAGACAGGAGAACACAGGAGAAGACAGGAGAATACATAGGAACACAGGAGAAGACAGGAGAACACAGGAGAAGACAAAAGAAGACATAAGAACACAGGAGAAGACAGGAGAACACAGGAGAAGACAGGAGAAGACAGGAGAACACAGGAGCAGACAGGAGAACACAGGAGAAGACAGGATAATACATAGGAACACAGGAGAAGACAGGAGAAGACAGGAGAACACAGGAGAATACAGGAGAAGACAGGAGAATACATAAGAACACAGGAGAAGACAGGAGAAGACAGGAGAAGACAGGAGAAGCCTACAAAGGAAAAATAGACCAGATGGGGCAAGAGACTAAAAGTGCTTAAATATACAAGGTATGCGTCCCAAATGCTACCCTATTCCCTTTATAGTACACCATTTTTTAGCAGAGCCCTGGTCAAAGTTAGTCCACTATATAGGGAGTAGGGCACCATTTGAGCCACTTCCCATGAGCAGGCCTGTTAAGTGAACAACAACACTCACATCTGTGATCATCTTTCCTCTGGTCTTGTTCCTCTCTCTGTGGTTGGCCCTCTTCTGTTTCTGTTGCAGGACGCGTTCCCGTGTGGTCCGGTACTCCAGGGCAAACTCACTGAGGATCTTACTGAAGCGGTGGATGCTGACCTCCCGCACAGCGTACGCTGGATGGCCCAGGAACAACAGGAAGGCATGGAACCTGCAACACGTAGAGAGAAAAACATGATGGCATCACATTGTAGTTTACGGCGTCAGATATCACACCGTTATCTCTCTCTGAAGAAACAGATGGCGTCAGATATCACACCGTTATCTCTCTCTGAAGAAACAGACGGCGTCAGATATCACACCGTTATCTCTCTCTGAAGAAACAGACGGCGTCAGATAT